>NC_090221.1:33849240-34149240 GCF_024489055.1 Chanodichthys erythropterus
ATCTCAATCGTGTATTTATTGTCTTGAAAAGTGTTTATCTGGATGTAAAAGTCATGGTTAGCGATCTCTAGAAGACATGCAGTTACTTCCTGTTTACTTGTCTTCTACAGATGAAGTTTAGATGAGTTTTTGTTTCTTTAGCGCCCTCCTGCTGCTGTATGTATTGGAAACTCCATTCATGGAATAGCCTCTTCTTCTTTTAGATGAATTTGTGGACTAAAATGCACAGAGCGCCCTCCGACTTCAAGGATGAATTGAAAACACCAGCGCTCATAGTAATGACAGTGAATATTAAATAAAAATAACTCCTCTGTATAGAAAATTGACATAAGCATATGAGAATCCAATATTTCTCCAAATGTGCATGCTTTTAAACTAAAAGCCTATATTCAGACTCTTTGCATCACAGAAATACATTATATTTTAAAGTATAATATAAAACCATTACTTTATATTGTAATAATATTTTTCTGTATGTTTCATATATCATAATGAGCTTGAGACATCACAGAAGGTTTTTTTTCACAGCCTACCTGACTGAAATGCCTCATTAATATGCAAGTCATTTCAGCTCATTACTATCCAATTCTTTTGTCTTCTCAGGTGAGAATGGCCCATTTTCAGTGGTGATTCACGCCTCCTTGCATACTGTGTTTCTTGGCAAAAAGTGTCTTACAAAAACTAAATCAATATATTGTTAAATATGAAGGAGTAGGCAGCATAATTTTTACATAATTTTGAAGCAAAAACTCTAGTCTACAACCTCCAATACCCTAAAGTCTTATGAACACAGATTTATTATACTTTTTTTGGCCTTATTTCAGTGACTTAAGTTTTTTGTTTTTTCAACAACCACGCATAAATGTTATTCCTTCAAAAACACAAACATGTACATACATGTTCCTCACATATTATTGTAGCCTAGTTTGTGCTGAATACAGTGTAATGACACTTTTTCCATTAATATGTTTATGAACAACTGAAAAAAGCACAAATGTCAGGGCATGTCAAAAGTTCTCCAGGCCCCAAATCAGCCTCAGACTCCAGAGGGTTAATGTCCATTAGTAATTATAATTATAGTATTTGAAGTCCATTAGCGATGCAGGGGAGACAGAGCCTTTGCAGTAGCTGGCCCAAAGTTGTGGAACAAATTGCCTTTATCTATCAAAACAGCGCCCACAGTGTCTGAGTTCAAAAGTCTTTTGAAAAACTATTTGCACTTTGGGCAACCAAGGTTGTTTAAAATGTGCTTTATAAAAATAATAAACTTGAAACTTGAAACTAGTAATTGATTGGATGGTGAAAAGTGTTTCTGTATGGTGGTTGAAAATACACCAACCAAAATATGACACTAATAATGTTTAATGCATTAAAAATTAAGATTTTGAGTACATAACTTATAAACTTTTGTCTTTTCTGTCCAGCATTGTTTTCTCAGGTGGCTGTTCTGGCCGCAGTCTTGGCACTGGTGGTCATCGCCATCATCTCCATCATCATCCTCATCGCTGTGTGGAGGAAGGTCAGTGACCCTGTCTGACTGAGACACATTGTGCTGCTACAGATTTAACATTATTATACTTAAACTCTACATTGTTTTGCCTGCAGAAGCCACGCTATGAAATCAGGTGGAAGGTCATTGAATCAGTTAGTTTAGATGGACACGAGTACATCTACGTTGACCCCATTCACTTGCCCTATGACCTGGCCTGGGAGATGCCACGGGACAGTCTGGTGCTGGGTGAGAACAGGACACACTGATCTACCACACTTACTATAGCCACAGTCTCTTTTCTCATCAGATGTAGCTGGATACTCAAAAATACTAGATTACCTTACCAACTATTTAGTGTTTATCTGTCCTGGTGTTTTATTTACCTGACGTGTGTCTCTTTCTTCAGGTCGTACTTTGGGATCTGGAGCGTTTGGGCGTGTTGTTGAGGCAACAGCGTATGGTCTCGGCCGTTCCCAATCCACCACTAAAGTAGCGGTCAAAATGCTCAAATGTATGTGTGAAACCCACAGTTAAACACAGGTGTGTGAGCGTTATTGATGGTTGTAGTTATTTGTGTTGTCTCGTCACTGCAGCGACAGCACGGAGAAGCGAGACACAAGCTCTGATGTCTGAACTCAAGATCATGAGTCACCTGGGTCCTCACCTGAACATCGTCAACCTGCTGGGTGCTTGCACCAAACAAGGTGAGCAAACATCAGCACAAAAAAACAGACACCTTTTCCTACAGATACCTATAGTTTATTAGCATAAACATTCTAGATGTTTAAAGCCTCGGACACACCAAGCCTGACGGTCAGGCGATGTCTGGCCATTTTTGAGCATCGGTCAGCTTAGTTTTTTTGGTGTGCTCTGCATCGTTGGCTCTAGTTGGACACCGTTTAGATTTAGCATGCCATATTGCCATGAGGCCGTCGGTGAAGGCTGTTCAGCTTAGTGAAAGAGTCGATGCACGCGAGCAAAGACAGTACAGACAGAAGGCTGTTATAGTTTTATGTCATCTTACCTGAGCATTCCAATGCATGAATATTTTCAAAATAACATGAGCTGGCTAGAATGAAGGAAGTGATCAGCGTGATTGATATTCAACATGGTAATCAAGCGCTGCTTTGTTTACGGTTTGTATATCTGCAGTTTCGGTTTTGAATGACGAATATAGAATATTTACACCTGCTGAATAGACAGTTATTTCCTTACATGCAGGTGCAGAACACACATGCTAATTGACAGTCACCTTTAGTCCTTTCTGTGTGTTCAAACAGCTTTTTGGCCGAAACGCAGCCGATGCGAGTCATCTTTCATCGCCACTTGTTGTTTGACATGGCTTGGTGTGTCCCAGCTTTAAAGCCACTGATCTTTTTCGTGTGTTCTGAGATGTGTTTTCAGGTTGTATTTTTGTTTTTTACGCAGGTCCCTTATATCTGGTGACAGAATACTGTCGCTATGGTGATCTGGTGGACTACCTGCACAGGAACAAGCACAGCTTCCTCCAGTACTACGCTGACAAGAACCACATCGCCAATGGCAGCCAGATCTGTAATGATAGCAATGTGCCAACCGGAAAAGAGTAAGAGAATTATGGCTGAATGACTTCTTTCAAAAACATTAACAAATGTTAATTATTCCAAACTTTTGACCAGTTGTGTACATTTAAAAATAACATGAAATAGTACAGTGAATATTAATCATGCTTGACTATAACATTAGATTAAGTAAGACACATGTAATCAGGTAGTATTTCTGTGCTCTGCAGGTATGTGTCATTTGGCAGTGAGTGTGATGGCGGATATATGGACATGACCAAAGACGAGCAGACGGAGTATGTTCCGATGCAGGAGCTCACGGACACTATCAAGTATGCAGATATCCAGCCGTCACCCTACGAGTCCCCTTACCAGCAAGACATCTACCAGGAGCAAGGTACACACTTCACCTGCTGTCTACAGCCCTTTAACTCAAATCAACTACAGCATGATTCTCAAAGCTTTTTGTCAGCTGAAACCCTTAGATGTAAAATATTTATTTGAATTACCTGTTGGGATTTTAACACCATGTCTACAGTGTAGACAGCTTTTAGCTGTTGCGATGCGAGCAACAACGGTTGCGTCTGGTGTAGACACGGTGTAAGGTAATATTTAAATAATTTAACATCACATTCGTTCACACACATTCGTTCTCTGATGTTGGTTAGTGGTCACATGACATGCAGGTAAACAGATTAAATATTAGATTTGTTTTAGTAAATGTTTTATTTTGATTGTGTTTATTTTTAAATGATTTAGGGTGGCACAATTTGGCCCAAAAATTCTATTTTTTTTTTTTTTATTTAACTAATTTAAACTTCAATGTGACTTTTCATCTCATATGAAAACGTCTCATATTCCTCCTACTGATACCAGCTAAACCTCTCTGAGTCTTTATTATTATCATTATTCATTATAACTCTAATTAACATGAAGACATAAATACTTCATATAATATATAATGTATATCAGTTGTAATAAAAAATGCATAGTTGATAATTATAAAAAAATTATTTATTTTACTCAGTCATCAATATTTATGTCTTAAATTCATCACCTTTAAAATGTTCAAACCCGCAAGTTTTTAACATTTCAAATCCTCTAGCTTTTATTTTGGAGGAATACTGGTAAAAAAAAAAAGAAAATCACAGTCCACAGAAATTATGCAAATGTGTAAATAGTAAACCAAACTCCTGTTGTCTTTTGAATATATATATATATATATATATATATATATATATATATATATATATATATTTATATATATATATATTTATATATATATATATAATGTATGTATATAACCTTTTGCAATTTTAGTTGCATTGCATTTATTAATCATTATAATAATCGCCATTAACATATTTTCAGTATTTGCTGAAACTCTAAATGATTATTACAGAGTTTATTAGCAGCACTGCCACACCTGGTTTATCTTCATGAATTTGCATATAATTCATTTAATTAATCAAATGAAATGTTAGAGTTTAGTATGTTTAAACAGTCTTTATTTATACTTTAATTTTAATATTGTAATATTGTGGTGATTCAGACAGAGGAAGTTCACATCATGGTGTAAGACTGTAGGTTTTGTCTTGTTCAGCAGATGTACTGGGACCTTCTGCAGGGAAATAGAACTAACATCCTAAAACTCCCATCATGCCTCTGTGTAATCTTTGGCTCTGTGATGCTGCAGTGACCTTCAAGTTGAGCACAGACAGCGTCTGTGTGACAAAGAGATCTCTTTCATAATGCTCATTAATGTTTCACTTCCTCATCTCACAGGATGTCCAAAGAACTTAATGAAACGCTTCAGGTTTCTGAACTATTTAAATCAGGACTAAAATGTCTCATTGTTTATTTAATATTTATTTATTGTTTGAGTATTTCTAAAGATGTGTTTTAATTTAAGTTGAGAGGATGTCAGGTTGAGTTCAGCTTCTTTTGGACTGATAACCCTGATAAAATAGTAATGTGGTACACTGATTACTGCAAAAGAAAAAACAAACAAAAAAAATTTACATTTCAAAATGAAGCGAGTTTATGCTTAGAACAAGAAAAAATATCTGTTTATGGGGAAAGAAAATTAAACTTTGTTTCTTCCCCCATTGATAGATTTTTCTTTCTCTTGCTTAAAGCATAAAGTCAGAGTTATCAAAACTTAATTTAGATTTTTCTGTCATTTTGCTTCTCAAGAAAGTAGCATGATTTTTTCAGATATTACCTGTATTACCTGGAGTTTAATAAAGCTGTTTGTGAATGTGCAGATAAAAGCAGTTATTGTCTGAAATGAGTCGTCAGTAAATCTAGTCTGACTTCCTGCTTGAACCCATGTAGGTTTTTAACAAATTTGCATAATGCCAGCCTATGGTCTTCATTGGCTGCTGCGAACAGTGTCTATTTTGCCCCGCCCTCAAACACAGTAGTTGTAGCTGAGGCTTGGAAGAGTTTGGTTTGTGTTGTCAATATGTCGAGATGACGCTTATTCAGATATGGTAATGGGCATTTTGTTTCTGACACACACTGCAAGCGGTCGACCAATCACAACAGACTGGGCCATCTGACCAATCAGAGCAGAGGAAGCTGTCGGAAAGGAGGGGTTTAGAGAGACCGAATTCTTGATTGAACCGTTTCAGACAGTGTGAGAAAAGAGTTGATGCTGCAATGTATATTATGAGAAAATAAAAGTGTTTTTTGAGCATGGATGCATGTAAACCTATTGAAGGAGACCTCCAGAACAAAATTAGGAGCCTTTAACGTAGCATAATAGGGGAACTTTAAGAATAATTAGATATTTGTACTGGAAAACAAGACAAAATACTGAAGAAGAAAATAATTTTTGCAGTGATGCTAGAAGCTAATACGATGGTACATGATTACCATGTTCTATGGTATTTACAATTCTGAAGTACTGCAAAGAATCCCATGGCACTGCATGTTTTTTGCATTTGTATTTGCATCATCAATGAGGTTGTGTGATTTATGGTGTTTGTGTGTGTCACAGGTCACAGGGTGGATCGTTCTCTGGTCATCAGTGATTCTCCGGTTCTGAGCTACGTTGACCTTGTTGGTTTCAGTTACCAAGTGGCAAAAGGCATGGAGTTCCTGGCCTCAAAGAACGTGAGTATCTGTTATAGCTACAGGAGTAAAACTGTTGACCTGCAAAACATTAGACCTAAAATTATAAAATAATATTAATCCAATTTCTCACCGTTCCACTCAGAAGAATCTGTCACGCATGTTTTAATAGTGTTATTTTAGTAGCATACTCTTGTAATTTTTATGAATATTTTGAATTAGTTATATTTTTATATTTTCTGTTTTAATTTTAGTTCAAATTTCATGCTTTTTATGCATATTTTGAATTAGTTTTATATTTTCTTATACAGTATTTTGTATTTTTAATTTTAGTTCAAATTTTAGTAATTTTGTTGTTTTTTGGCATTTTATTAGTTGTTGGTTTTTTGTCTATATAGTTTTTATTAATTTTTATTTCACTTTTAATTTTAGTTATTTTATTACATCGTTAAAATAAATAAAAATGAGAATGTTGCTTTGGGAACATAAAATTTAAGTTCATTTTTTTTTTAAGTATTTCAGTTAAGTAATCATTTTTTTAAAATATTTTATTCCAGTTCAAGTTATGAAGTCTTTAGTTTTAGTTAAATATAATAACCCTGGCCCGTAGGAAAACATACATCACCATCTGCTGTTGTAAATGGGAAATGCTGTGAATCTGTAAACCAATGTATTGATTAATCTTTAAACTGCATTATATGCTGATCTAGAGAAAGTGTCTAATTTTTTTCTTTGTAAATTAAAGCACATCTTTCTATCTGTCTGTCAGTGTGTCCATCGAGATTTGGCGGCAAGAAACGTTTTGATCTGTGAGGGCAAACTGGCCAAGATCTGTGACTTTGGACTGGCCAGAGACATCATGCATGACAACAATTACATCTCCAAAGGCAGCGTACGTGGAAAGATCCTTCAATAAACAAACACATTCATTCAAAAAAAAACATGCAATAAATCACTGAAGTAGTATACAGTAGTAGTAGTAGAATAGTTGTGATTTTATAATGAAATGGTGTGTGTTTCTCTGCAGACATTTCTTCCTCTGAAGTGGATGGCGCCAGAGAGCATCTTTCATAACCTGTACACCACTCTGAGTGACGTCTGGTCTTACGGCATCTTACTCTGGGAAATTTTCACTCTGGGTGAGTCTGCTCACTTATTCTTTCTCCTGACAGTCTATGCAGTCATGTTTTTTGTGTGTATGTAGAAATGAACATTGATCAGGTTTCTTATACTATACGTCCTACCTGAAATGTGTATTGTGAGAAAGCATGGCGCTAGAAATGCAGGGTCATGGGTTCGATTCCCAGGAAATGCATGAAAATATATAGCTTGAATGCAGTGTAAGTCACTTTGGATAAAAGCATCTGCCAAATGAATAAATGTAATACAATATTATATCAGTATCCTAACAGAGATGTTGTATAAATTCCTATAAACAGAAAAAAAAATTAAAAATTATTAATTCAGGCCTGTGTTTAAATAATTTTCATAGTGTGAAACCTATAAAAAATACATGTATATATCACTTTTAGCAATGATATCCATCTTATATGATTATAAGAATTCTTTGCAACACTTTATTATCCAATAGGGTTCATTAATGTTACTTAATGCATTAACAAACAATGAGCAATGCATTTGTCATGGTATTTATTTATTAATCTTGATTAATGTTAGTTAATACAAATACAACTGTGTTAGCATTAGATAATATTAAGATACTTTTGATTTGAATGTTTTAGTAAATGTTGAAATTAACATTAACTAAGAATAATAAATGCTTTAGAAGTATTTTTCAGTGTTAGTTCATATTAACTAATGCATTAACAAGACCTTATTTTAAAGTGTTACCAATTCTTTCGTAAGGCATGTTTGCTGTTCTTTTATAAGAGTTTTAAAACAAGCTATTTTAAGCACAAAACTGCTCACTGTTGAATTATCAAAAAACTAAAGCCGTCTGTTCTTTTTCTGCTTTTACAAATACAGGATTTTTTTTTCTGTCTTCTGTGAGCTTGAAGTGAAATGAAAAGCTTTCTTTATTGGTGATTTTCTGGCTGATTTTGCAGGAGGAACACCATATCCAGACCTGCCGATGAATGAGTTGTTTTACAGCGCTCTGAAGAGAGGCTACCGCATGGCCAAACCCTCGTACGCCTCTGAGGACATGTATGTCTGCACTTCATTCACATACTGGCGTGAATGACAATTAAATAAACATATAGGCTTGAATGTTTATTATTGCATTCATCCTTGTTTTATAGATTCATACAGTAAAAAAGACTGCGCACATTAAAAGGCAGGGTTGTCTGTTTAAATCACAGCCACTGAGCTTCTGGAAAATTCTTGTGGCATCTCTAAATAAATCTGATGGTGGTGATGTTGATGGTGGGTTTGGATTGAAAGCTGATCGTTTGTTCTTTGCAGTTATGAGGTCATGAGGAAATGTTGGGATGAGAAGTTTGAGAAGCGTCCAGAGTTCTCCTTTCTGGTGCACACGATGGGGAACATGCTCTCAGACGGATATAAAAAGGTTTCCTTTATGTTCCTTGTTTCGTTTCCATGGTTAAATAATAGATTGCAAAGGAATTCTAATAGTAATATTACAAAAACTTATTTCTCTGTCATTCTGTGGTTAAAGCCCTTTGCTCTTTCTCAAATCACACAAAGAAAAGGAGCATGCAGAGAAATGTCAAACATGAAACAGAATTTAAACATTCAGTCAAACTCAGATGCATTAATAATCTGTTCAAATAGGAGCAGTTTTTAACTTAAAGGGATAGTTCACCCAAAATGAAAACTCTGTATGAATTTCTTTCTTCTGTTGAAGTAAAAGAAGATATTTTGAGGAATTTTGGTAACCATACAGTTGACGCTAGCATTGACTTCTGTATTTTCTTTCAGTGGCTACCATCAACTGTTTGGTGACCCACATTCTTCAAAATATCTTTTTTTTTTTTAGTTCAACAGAAGAAAGAAAGTCATACAGGTTTGGAACCACTTGAGGGTAAATTAATTTAAATTTTTGGGTGAACTGTCCCTTTAAGAATGAGAGCACATACTGATACATTTTAAACAAACCTTTGAGCTGATGTCAGAATGTTTCTTGAGCAGCAAATCAGCATATTAGAAAGTTTTCTGAAGGATCATGTGACACTGAAGATGATGATGCTGAAAATTCCGCTTTGATCACAGGAATAAATTACATTTTGAATAGACTTTAAAATGTAATAATATGTAATATTACAATATTATTAATATAATATTTGATCAAATAAATGCAGCCTTAGTGGGCATTAATGGCTTCAAACAGTTAATTATTCCAATCGTTTGACCGGTTATGTACACAAGGCTCTGATTGTGTCTGTTGCAGTGTAAATTCAAAGTATCATCATGATCTCTCCCTCAGAGATACTCTCAGGTGAGCGACAGCTTTCATAAGAGCGATCACCCTGCAGTAGCTCGTGTGAAGCCACGGGTCCCCTCTCCATTCCCGGGTGTCTTCCCTCCTCAATCTCCCACCTCAGATCAAACACCAAACCCGACCCCGCGTCCGCAGGCCGACGGAGAGGAGGCTCCACACAATGAGTACATCATCCCCATCCCCGACCCCAAGCCAGAGGAGGAGACCCAGGAAGAGCCAGTGCTGACGGAAATCCCCTCGAGGTAACGCTGACTTCCTGTGATCAAAAATAAATCAGACCATTATAAACCGCAGAGGATGAAGGAAAGATGAGACATTACCTCTTCCTCTTCCATATAGAGGGGATCACTTCTGTTTTTATAAAAAAATCCATGAATAATCTGTTCATCCGTGCAAATGGGTGTGATTTTAACGTGGGAATGAGAGCCTTTGCTTAAACCTTTTATGGTATAGATAAACACTTTAAAACTTGAAAAGAAAAATAATATATACATTTATTTATATATTTATTTATTCACCTAGCTAGTATGTATTTATTTTACATTTAATAATTTGGCCCAGCGACATATGCATTCATAGTATAAATTTGTTTAGTTTAATATTTTTTTTTATAATAAATACTTATAATGATAACTTAATATGATAAAATATAACAGATATATAAAACATATAAATGATACATATATAATATAAATTGTATATAATTTTAATGTGAAGAAGTGTATATTTGTTTATTTATCATGTATTTATTTTACATTTATTCATTATGCCAAGCGACACACAGTACAGTCCGAAAGTTTGGAACCACTAAGATTTTTAATGTTTTTAAAAGAAGTTTTGTCTGCTCACCAAGGCTACATTATTTAATTAAAAATACAGTAAAAACAGTAATATTGTGAAATATTATTACAATTTAAAATAACTGTTGAATATATTCGAATATATTTTATAAAGTAATTTATTCCTGTGTGGCAAAGCTGAAGTCTTCAGTGTCACATGATCCTTCAGAAATCATTCTAATATGCTGATCTGCTGCTCAAGAAACATTTAATGTGTACAATTGTACAAAATATTTGTGTACAGTATTTTTTTTCAGGATTATTTGATGAATAGAAAGTTCAAAAGAACAGTGTTTATCTGAAATCTAATCTTTTGTAACATTATAAATGTCTTTACTGACACTTTTGATTGATTTAATGCATCATTGCTGAATAAAAGTATTCATTTCTTTAATTTCTTTTCAAAAAAAATAAAAATAAAAATTCTTACTGACCCCAAACTTTTGAACGGTAGTGTATAATGCTACAGAAGCTTTGTATTTCAGATAAATGCTGTTCTTTTGAACTTTCTATTCATCAAGTAATCCTGAAAAAAAAAGTACACAACTGTTTTCAACATTGAAAATAATCATAAATGTTTCTTGAGCAGCAAATCATCATATTAGAATGATTTCTGAAGGATCATGTGACACTGAAGACTGGAGTAACGATGCTGAAAATGCAGCTTTGCATCACAGGAATAAATTACTTTGTCAAATATATTTAAATAGTACACAGTTATTTTAAAATTGTAATAATATTTCACAATATTACTGTTTTTTTACTGTATTTTTAATTAAATAAATGTAGCCTTGGTGAGCAGACGAAACTTCTTTTAAAAACATTAAAAATCTTAGTGGTTCCAAACTTTTGGACTGTACTGTATATGACTTTGTGACAATAATGAGCTAATACTTATTTTATAAAGAATTTTCTAATTATTCATAGAACCCCCTGGAGGATCAAACTTCATAACTTCATGTGTGAGTGAGTATGTGTGTGATGTCTCTCTCTCTCTCACTTTAAAAGCTCCTTAAGCTCTGATGAGGAGACGGACTCCATGGAAACCCCGAGTACAGAACCTGAGCGGGAGGAACTGCTGCCAGAACATTCTGGAAGTCTAGAAGTGGAGGAGAGCTTCCTGTGACACATTCCTACTTCCTGTCATCATGAAGTAATTTTAATGTACATTTTGAGCAGATTTGAAATTGCATACATCAGTTCAAAACAAATGCTCATGAATGCATCAGAATGATATGCTAGACTTCCTCGTGTGCTCTTAAAGGACCGTCTGTGAAGGTTGAGGCTTGAACCTTTCTTGTTTTTCTTTTGCATTTTTATTAAAGTGGTACAATGCAGTATTATAAACTGCAGAAAGCAATGCTAGAATCAGCTGATGCTTTACATTCATTGTGTTATTCAAAAGGTACAGTTTTAAATCAAACTTCAAACACTTCAGAGATATGTGATGAGATATGTTATAGAGGGTTTTTGAACTTTGTAAAAAAAAATTAAGTGCATTGTATTCAGGCAGCGGCCTGTGTCTTTTGATTTTAACTTTTGATTTTTTGAACTTTTGATTTTAACTAAAGATTCGTGTAGCAAACTTGCACTTTAATGTTTCTGAGTAATTGAAGCAAATAGATTATACACACATATGTGATTATTTGTGATTTCATTTTGTTTTTACATTCTGTAAAGGGAACCGACAGAGAACACAGGATAGATTGTTTTTCTTTAGCATGGATTGTACAGATACACTGCAAAAATGATTTTCTTACTTTCTATGGTCTTATTCTCCAGTACAATTAAATAAACATTCTTAAATCAACATACATTTACTTGAGAAGCAAACTAACATATTCAACAATACTGATGAAGGACATCATGTTTTGTTTTGTACAGAATCCTGCTGTTCAATGTGTCATTGATAATAACAGTATATCTGAATGACTCACAGTACATTAGAATCAAATTAGTACCAGTCCAATAATAATAACACATACACACAATGTTTGGGTACTTCTTACATTGATCTTTATTTTCATGCAAACAAATAATATACCCAAACAGAGTTTGAGAAGGTGTTTGTATGGCTTTGTCTTGTCTTTTCATCTTGATTCTTCTTCTTCGTCTTGATTATAACAATTTAAGTGTTTGTATGTATGCACAAGGCCTTATTAAATTGCACATCTCAATACATATATCACATAGTAAAGTTACACACTCTAAAGGTACCAAAGCTTTATGTATGTTTACAAGTATATTTTTGTATAGATATTTTGTACATTGCTCTTTTACACATTCCATGTATGATATACAATAAAAAGCTGTGATAAAGTCTTTAATAAGATGTCTGTTGTTCTTTTGAGCCCCTGAACACATCCTTAAAGTCTTAAATTAGGTTTTTAAAATTTAAAGGTGCAATGTGTAAAATTTGGGAGGATCTAATTACAGAAATGCAATATAATATACATAACTATGTTTTCAGTGGTGCATAAAGACCTTACATAATGAACCATTATGTTTTTATTACCTTAGAATGAGCCATACACCGCGGGTCACCCCTCCATGTCAAGTCGCCATTTTGTGCCGGCATGTTTCTACAGCAGCCATAATCGGACAAACACTCTACTTAATCACTATGTGTGTTTTTGGAGGCAGCTTGCATCGTCAATATGCACGAAGTAGTAGTAGTTCTCTAGTTTATTAGCAGAGACTGTTCTGTTAGAATTGCTGCAGGGTTGCCAGGTTTTCACAACAAAATCCGCCCAATGGGCTATATGCACAGAGCGTTCTTTAGAACTTCCACATTAATATAAGCCAGCTCAAAAACTTCCAGTGAAATGTCATTTGCTGGTGTGTTGAGCATCAGTAGTGTAATACTTAGTTTATAATCAGAATATAGACACTTGAATAATCATAGCATAGCATTAATTTAGTTATTCAAACGTAAGACAGCATAATAAATAAATAAAGACGTACCTCAGTGTTCCTCGTCAGCTAAATTCAATTCGACCATTAGTTTTCACACTTTTATGTGAAAAAAAGCTTCAAGAATTAAATATTTATTGTGCACTTTAGTTAGATTAATTGATTAAAATGTGTGTTTTTACAAGTGTGTTGATATCATCATTCTTGTGCTGCACTGACAGCTGCTGTGATTACAAAGGGAAAGTGCGGCGCTCACTTTCTTTGTCATTCATTCACAAGAAAAGTTATTGTTTTTCATGAGACTTTTTTTCATACTTCACATTGACAAAATGTATTTTTAAACCTAGTTATTTTATAATGTTTAATATTTAGTCAAAAATGAAGTGAAAAACGATTAGAGGAAATTGCTGATGTATGCGCAAATGAATGCTACTTTGCCGCCCCCTGCTGGTTAAAGTGGCAATTATTTACTTTTTTATTTTGTAATAAGTGTTTTCTATCATATGTTGAATTTTCTACATTTCTTAAATGTTCGGTTTTACAATGAGAACAATCTCAGAAGGATGAACAAATAATGTTTGTGGTCATCACATTAAAAATAACATTTGAAGTGCTGGGGGAAAAATGCGTGTCTAATTACAAACACTGCGTGTTTAAACGGTCCCAGTAGCTTTGTCTTTATTGCAATCAATAAAACTGGTTTATTGGCAAATTACGTAAATGTGATAACTGCATTAAAATATAAATACAACATTAAAAAGTCAAACATTGATGGTTTTGTGTCGATGTACAGTGATTACAGAATGAACAGCTAACAGTTCACCGGAAATTCCAGAGCTGGCTAAACAAACAACCAGGAAGTAACCGTGCATATAGTCCATTGCTACTCAAAACTAGCCCAATGGCGTTTCAGGCGGTAAAATTTGCGTTTTTCGCTATTCAGGGGCTAAATATCATGTTATTTGGGTTCGTTTCGAACCGCAGACATTAAAAACAACCCATGGCAACAGTGTAAAAGTAGCCAAGGACTTGGCAACACATGCTCTGCTGTCAAACGACTACATCTTTGTGTTATGTCGGCACGGCCACCGTAGCTTCTCCGAAAGTGAGGGGTGTGCGCCGTTAATTGCAGTTCGCAACCTCACCGCTAGATGCCGCTGAAATTTACACACTGCACCTTTAAGGCCATAAATAAAGTCTTATTTTTGGGATACTTTTGAAAGGTCTTGAATATTAGATGACACTTTGACTTAGACATGTCTAAATCATTTATCAAATTAAAACTATCTAATTAGTGTAACATTTGTATTATTCTGTCTCAGTGGATTTGCTTGTTAACGTGACAATTCGCGGCCTTTACGACATCGTGTCTCTGGAAAGGAAGAGAGAAGCAAAACAAAAAGGTATGTTAAAATGGTTCAGTTGTATTTTCATTCTTCATATGTGTGATATATGTATCGTCTATTATGATATATTACCGTTTTTAAAGATGTGCGAGCTGACATCAAGCTACTACGTTATCCTCAAAATTCAAGATAAACTGGCATTTTTGCCCCGATGAGTTTTTGTATCTTATTTTTATATCATATGACAGTGCTTCCCACAGGTTTGAAATATACTTGCGGTAGCCGGGAGACCCACGGCAAAAAAAATGGTCTACTACATGTGACAAACAAATGTGTGATTTTTAACAGTATTTTTATTTTTTGAAATTAATTTTAATTACATGGGATATTACACTTAATTACATACTAATATTCTGCATTATTATGCATTGTAAATTATGCAAAATTACAGCATTTAAATGGTTAACCTTTTCCTATGTTCTCCTTGCTGTCATATAGTGTCTCTTTCAGTGAATGGGACACAGAATTTACTAATACAATTTATAAAATGAATAACATATGTGTCAAATAATGTTCTTAGTCTTTTTTTCCTGTGGGGGAGACTACAATAATTCATTAAATGGAAATCAAATTAAATACAATTTATTGTGTAACCAAAATACCAATAATGCCCAAAAGAAAAAGAAAAAAAACTTAGCGTGTGACTTTTAATTATAAACAAGTCCGAAATACACCGGGACTCTTATTTTGAAATGTCTGTACTATTGCAAGCTGATCCTTCAGATTCTTACAACCGTCTAAAACATTTTATATAAAGGCCATGAAGCAGACTTTGTATTAATTCATCAACTTGAGTTCATTAGCAATCGTTTAGCATAAATCTGCGCTTTTCATTGATTGAGGATCACTTTGAAGCAGACTGAAGCGCTGTTGCGCGAGCTTGTAGAACGCGCAACAGCGCCCCCTTGTGACTTTGCAAAATGCAGCGCTTGTGGGAATGTCAGCGGGAGTAAACAGTTCTGATCATAGACATCATATAGGTAGACGCCCTATTGGCCGCTGGGCGCTGAGATTTGCGGCCGCCATCTTAGACCGGTCGTACTCCTAAGCTGCGTCCCAATTCGCCTACTTATACTACGCCCTAAAAGCATTTACTGTTTTTGTAAAGAAAAAGTACATTTTTGAGTGTGTAGCAGAAGAGTACACAAGCTTTGGGACATACTCAGTGTTGCCAGATTGGGCGGGTTCCCGCCCAATTGGGCTCCTTTTGGTCACGTCCGACCGGAAAAAAATGCATTGGGCGGGTCTTTAAAATTTGGGCTGGTTTTTGATGCAACAGGCGGGTTTTTATTTTTGACTATAAACAGTATTCTTTATAATTTTTTTTTAATGAAAACTAACTATAAAATAAATTATATAATTTAGGATGACATTTAAATTAGGTATGGTTCAGGTTAGCCAATAAGGTTCAGGGGAATCCTGTCCAATCAGACTTCAAGCTTGATTGGCGGGTTGTTGTAGGCTAATTCGTTATATCGTCAAAACTGCATTATCATCATCAGTGATCATCATTCATCATCATCATCATGCCAAAGTGGGTTAAATATAAAAAGTCCTACAGAAAGGAATGGGAGAGCGGATAAGTCAACAATGCTGACTCATCTCTCATCTCCGCAGTAGTGGACGCGCCTATATACAAGTTTCATATGGATTACATAATCTGAGAATATTTATTTTCCATTTGAATTGGCTCGTTTAAAAGTAGACATTCCAAGCTATAGATATATTTCTTGTGTCTGTGAGGAAAGCAGCCTATACGATGAGTTTCGGTTCATGCTTGTTACGAGCTCAAGTTCACCGAGACCGAGATCAGAAAACGCATCCTGATTGCTTTCATTGTTTTACAAAAGCACAACGTTTTGCTGTTATTGTGAGTTTACAGAAATAAAAGTAGACCCTTTACATTTTGCATTACTCTTATCTATGACCAAAAATGTCGGAGTATTTTAAGTTAAGTGCAGTGATCACACCGGCGCCTCCATGTCATGCAGTAAACACGCTCTCCACACAAACACTTGGATATGCCAAATGCACATTTATCTATAGGCAAACATTAAAGAGAATGGACTAAAGTGGCGACTTACATGTTTCAAGTGATAAGCCATATTTGAGGTCGATAAATGATAGGTGAATGTTTGGATTTCCTGCAGTTAATGATCTGTGCCTCTAGGACTGCGTGACCTCGCCACTTCCTGTGGAGATTTTTTTTTTTTCTGCGACTAACCGATTAATAAAATCTTGGTCGACCAAGCCTCTTCAAGCTGACTAACGGTCGACTATTAGGGGGCAGCCCTACTAGTGACGATTCAGTGTATCATTCAGTCATTATTTTATTTAAAATTAAAAGAAGGAAAAAAAAACGAGAATTCATGTTGAATCGCCCAGTGGTCTATAAGTTAAATAATAATAATAATTTTAATAATGATAATATAAAAAAATTAATTAGTTGGTAATTAAGCACAAATTTGTAAGTAGCCTACTAATACAAAAAGAAAAGTATAATGAAATGATTTGAGAATTGGCCTATTAGAAAAGAACTGTAGTTCTGACAATAGTAGCACAAGAACAATAAAAAATGTTGTCCCCTTCTGAGGTTTCCGATGTAGACCTAGTGTTTTAATAAAATTATCATTTATATAAAAAAAAAAAAAAAAAAAGATGCACTGGATATACTTGAGGCGAGCCTGGTGCTCTCCAATGTGCGATGTGTTAGTCTGGTTGTTTAATAATAATAATAAAAAAAATTGTGTGTTTTATTCTATAACAGTTTTAATAACAGTATGTATTTTGGGCTGGTATTTTTTGAAATGGGCGGGTTTAAGCTGTAGTTGGGCTGGAAATCTTTAGTCCAATCTGGCAACACTGGACATACTACCTCGTCATAAATGCGTCTTTAACGGACGTTCTGTCGCTTATTTACGCAACCTATAACTGTTTAAACTACCCTGTCAATCATCTTGTCACAGTTAAAATCCTCCACATTGAATTAAATTTATTTTCCTACCATTTCGGAGCGAAATGTAGTCGCACGTTGATCTGCCAGTCATGGGTCTTTCATGCAGAGAATTCTCATCATCTTTGCATAATGATGCATTTAAAAGTTAATGACCAAACGCATCGTTATAAAAGTTCATAATGCTGTTGCAGATGAAATATAATGTGGATAACATTTAATAAATATCTTTTCGTCAGGTTATATTGATTATTAATTATTCAAGCCCCTTTATCTTAACCGCTCTGCTTAACCACATAACTTATTCAGATCAGAAAGAAGTTCGAAAGCACTTGTTAGAATGCGCTCAATGCACGAAACTTACTTTTAGCGTTAGGTAACGTTAAGTGCCTATTACCAACACAATCCAATCTGAAGTTAACACATACATTGTTCGACCGGACATAATAACTGTTATTTGTGTTTGCGCACGTGATATCAGGAAGCAACAGTACACACATGACGGCAAAGCGAGTTACCCCTCTCACTTCTGCTAGTATTACTGAGATATCTTATTTTACTGCAACTATCTGTTTCTGCTTCTTTATCAAATTTATAGTGTGTGATTTATAAATTACCTTATATCCTACATCACATATTTTGATTTTGTACGTCTGGTCACTTTATTATCTTATATCAGAATATTATATATAACTGTTAAGCCTACTATGAATATTAAAATACACTGAACAATGTGTCCTGTATCATAGCTACATGAATGACCTTTGCAGCAAAAAATCCCGTGTCAAAATCAGTTAGGTATTCAGTGAGATATGATTAATTAAATGCACTGACAGCTCATTGCACCTGTCAAACAAGTTACACAGAGTGGAGCTGGCGACCGGTCCAAGATGGCGGCTCCAGGGCGTCTACCTATATGATATCTATGGTTCTGATCCTATGGTTCTGATCGCGGATGGTATCTTGCGCGGATATAAAAGTATAAGAGGATAAAAATAATAAAAGCAAAAATGTGTCTCCAAATATACTTGGGCGCCGTTATTACGTGGGCGGCCCGTATATTACGATATAATGCTTTTTGAACGAATCAGTTTATGATTCAATGATCCATTCAATAATGTCAGTCACTTGCTTCGTTCTTGAATGAATCGGAAAATCGGTTGAATCATGATGAGATTTACTCATCAAGACAGACCAAAGACTATAGAATACGCTTTATTACTCTTTATTAGGGACTTTGGACAGACTTGCTGCCATCTATTGGCAGTTTAAGTTTCATATTTAAAGTGCATTTTAATTAAAAAGTTAAAATCAGACATTATTTTATATTTAAATATTGCTTCCGTGTCACCTCTGCACTGCAAAGATGGATTTTGTTGATAATAATTTAATTTGATTGGTAAAAGCCCTATACTGTTATTATTCGAACTGAATTTAATTTGAATATTAGAATTTGATGTAAAAGGTAATGCATACATCTAATACGTTTAGAAAAAAAATACCTTATATACTGTAGGTAAAATGCCCCTGGAAATCAATTTAAAGGGTTAGTTCACCCAAAAATGAAAATTCTGTCATTTATTACTCACCCTCATGCCATTCCACACCCATAAGACCTTCGTTAATCTTTGGAACACAAATTAAGAAATTTTGTTGAAATCCGATGGCTCCGTGAGGCCTCCATAGGGAGCAATGACATTTCCTCTCTCAAGATCCATAAAGGTACTAAAAACATTTAAATCAGTTCATGTGAGTACAGTGGTTCAATATTAATATTATAAAGAGATGAGAAT
This sequence comes from Chanodichthys erythropterus, assembly GCF_024489055.1. Lineage (NCBI taxonomy): Eukaryota > Metazoa > Chordata > Actinopteri > Cypriniformes > Xenocyprididae > Chanodichthys > Chanodichthys erythropterus. Next base: position 33,868,677 of record NC_090221.1, read on the forward strand.
ATTTTTGGTGCACCAAAAAAACAAAATAATGACTTCTAGTGATGGCCGATTTCAAAACACTGCTTCAGGAAGCATCGGAGCGTTATGAATCAGAGTATCGACTCAGCAGTTTGGAGTGCCAAAGTCACGTGATTTCAGCAGTTTGCCGGTTTGACACGCGATCTGAATCATGATTCGACACAGAAGAATCAACGCTGTGAAGCTTCATGAATCAGTGTTTTGAAATCGGCCATCACTAAATAAGTCGTTATTTTGTTTTGTTTTTGACGCACCAAAAATATTCTCATCTCTTTATAATATTAATATTGAACCACTGTACTCACATGAACTGATTTAAATATGTTTTTAGTACCTTTATGGATCTTGAGAGAGGAAATGTCATTGCTGGCTATGCAGGCCTCACTGAGCCATCGGATTTCAACTAAAATATCTTAATTTGTGTTCCGAAGATTAACGAAGGTCTTACGGGTGTGGAACGACATGAGGGTGAGTAATAAATGACAGAATTTTAATTTTTGGGTGAACTAACCCTTTAAGGTGGCAAATATTGTGTTACTACTGTGAACTAACCACCGCATAGATTATGAGTAATATGAATGTCGTCATGAGTCAGCCGTCCACAACAGGCCTAAATCAGCCATGGTACCCGCACAAAAAAACACAGTCAGCAAATTATCATATAATCAGCAATCTTTGAAACAACTTTGAAAACATAGAGATATAATTTTTTTGGTCAGTATTGCACACCTGTATGGTAAGGTATTAATTTTTATTTCTTCAGGTCTTAAAAAGGTCTTTAAAAGCATTAAATTTGCAGCAACCCTGGAACAAAAATATAAGAGGTTGCTCTTTCACGGCTCAAGAGAACTAATGGAGATATTAGTTACAATTTGCAACTTTGCCCAAGAAACAACAGACTTCAGCAAAAGTCTCCATTTGCTCTTAATTTAGCGATATTGCTGTCTCTATGAAACTGTTTTGATAAAAAGTATCAGTTTACTCATAACTCAGCATCAGGATAATTACAATTAAATGAAACTGAAACTATTAAAAACATTTTTGTTAACTGAAATAAAGCTGAAATTGAAATGTTGCCTTTGCAGCTAATTGAAATAGGTTTACGTTAAAGCACTTTAATTACTACTTGGAAATAACTGTGGGCATAAAGGGATGGACGTGGTCAGCAACAATACTCAGGTAGGCTGTGGTATTTAAATAATGCACAATTGGTACTAAGGGGCACAAATGAGCCGAGAAAACATCCTCCACACCATTACTCCACCAGCAGCCTGAACCGTTGATACAAGGCAGGATCCATGCTTTCATGTTGTTTATGCCAAATTCTGACGCTACCATCTGAATGTCGCAGCAAAAATACAGACTCATCAGACCAGTTGCCTTTCTAGTCAAGTGAAGTCACCTTTATTTCTATAGCGCTTTATACAATACAGATTGATTCAAAGCAGCTTCACAGTGATGATAACAGGAAAGTGATTCAATGATTTATTTTGGCTGTACATTAGCTCTAAAGAAAATCGTGTCAGTTCAGCTGAAGTCAGTTCAGTGTTGATTCAGTTCCGTTGTAAAGATCATCTATTATTAAATTAGTTCATTTCAACTGTAACGCAGTTCTGTGGAAAACAGTGATGTCATCATCAAGCTCAGTTTAGTTTCCATCCTATTGTGTCAGAGCAGTCAAATCAATAATATTATTGAATATTAAGTTTCCAAAAAATAAGCAAGCTAGAGGTGACAGTGGCAAGAAATCCAAACTCAATCAGGTGACAGAATGGAGAAAAAAAAAACCTTGGGAGAAACCAGACTCAGTTCTCCTCTGGCCAATGAATGAACACAGTTTGATTATGATTCAGGCTGCATCACAAGTCAGAATTCAGATCAGGATTGGTAGCATTCAGATATTTCATCTAGTTCCTTTTGCATTAAGATCGGATTTATCTGGTCTTAGGTCTGTGCAGAGGACTGGTTCTTGTGGTCTTTGCTAAGAACTGCCTTCACCTGGGGATAGTTGACAGGATCTCTGCTTACATTCAGAGCTGTGTTGTTGTCGTGTCTTGCTACAGGTCCACCAGCTGATCTGGATGCAGTCTGGATTTGGTGGCTACGGTAACCTTGGGGTAAATATTAATATTATTGACCATTAGGGATGCTCACATTGACCGTTTAACTGTTAACCGAAAGTAAGAATTTTAACCGATTAATACTATCAGTTAAAGTTTTTTTGTTCTTTTTTGCTGCATGGTTAAAGAAAAATATGCTATATATACATATATGCTTATTTGTTAACTCGCGGGGCGTTTCACACGTGCCAGACTGGGCGTTTAATTGGTATGTGTATAGCTACTGTAATACTGCATTTGGGTCATTGACGGATAAGACTTTTTAATAGGCCAATTTTAAAATACCAAAAATATGGATATGTTTGGCCATTTTCTAAACATTTGGAATGTAGTGTACACATGCCTTTATAAAGAAAAGTAAAAAATGACATTTTAGTGTTTTTACACTTAAGTTAATAATACATAGCCTTAAAAAAGTCATCTGGGGCGACCGTAATATATCTCAAAATTCACATTTTTATGTATCATTAAGACTAGTTGAACTCATATCAGTAAGTAGATAAACTGATGAAGAAAGAAAAACTTTAGTGCCCTTTCATTTTACGAAAACCATTATTTCACAAGTTTATTCTATAATGTCAGAGTCTCCCTCATAATCCAGTTACAATACTGATTTTTACTTTAAAAGCAAAAAAACTGAATTAGCATTTATACAGATATTACACATTCAACAATAGCATACCACTGATTAATATTTGAGGCTAAACTGATGGATATTTGGTTATGAATTTATTCATTTATTCATTCATTTGTTGGTTACCCCACATGACATATGGTCGCCCCAAATGATAAGAAAACCACAGGTATAAAAATTTCAGTTAAAATGTACACAAAAGAGTTCAAAATTTAACTCTTTTTATTCAAATAACATTTCTCAGCTTTCTTTTCTCTATCTTTTCTCTCTGGTGTGGAGGACATCTGTGGATGGAAATCCTCATTTTGAGGTGGAGCATCCACCACCACACACCCCCCTGGACTCTCTTGCTGCCCCTCCACTCCTTCTACACCTGCTGGATCTGGCAGAGTGTTCTCTATGGATTGAGGTGTCAGGTCCAACATTGCCTTCTCCATCTTTCTTTCCTCCCTGTATCCTCTGGATGCAGCCTTCCACTTGTTTCTCAGATTATTCCTCTCCCTCTCTGAGAACTCATCTGACTTCACATATGGAATCTTCCCCTCATGCTTTCTTTTTTGGTAGCTGAAACAATAGTGTACAGAGTTGTTCATCAACAACAAGATAAACATTCTACACCTGTGCTCTTTCCTCCTTATCCTGAACCTACTCTCTTTACAGAACAGCTGTTTCGGTGACCAATTTTTAATAGCTCATTGTAGCATACAGTCTAAACTGTTTATTTGATCTACCCTGGTCTCCTACTTTCTGTAGCTCTAGTGACTCTAGCTCACTGCTACAGAAGCTCTTTTTTCTTTACCTCTCTCTTTTCCTTGCAAGATACTCTGCTCTTGCTGCAGGGTCGGAGTTGACTTTCTGTCTATGACGAGCAGTGTTCTCTTTGCTTGTTAATCGTGCCATCTAGGAAATAGGTAAAATAGGTTAAAACTTGTTTACATTCATAGAATGTCATCGTGTAGTTTTTTATTTATTTATTTATTTATTTTTTACATTTTTCCTGTACGATTGTACTACAAAAAAAAGTTTATCCCTATAAAAGGAATGGAAAATGGCTGAATTTAAAAAAAAAGATAAAATATACAAATAATTATGCTTAAACAATTAACTCTATGTATATAATTGATGTATAGAATATGAAAACTACAATGAAGAGTTAATTTGCAAAAACCGATAAACGCCATTTTTTTAAAAAAATGAACTAAGTGCTGTGCATTATTCTCCATATATAGCACGTTCTGTACCCTAAATCCATTTTGTCAGAAGAGCCGGTTTTGCCCACTTTCAGGCATCGCAAGTTCACGTTTTACAGCAGAAGCCGACAAGCGCCCTTGTTTGTGTACAGACAGAAACCAAGAAGTCCGTTTTAGCGAATCAGCGCGCAGTATTCAGGTCAGGTGACAAGGCTTCTAGTCACTTCAAAAAGACGCGCTAGCTGAGGGAAGTTTTATCAAAGCTCACTAAAAGTGATCGAGGATTTATGATTTCGACTCCTGTAAGTCCTTGTACACCATACACGACTTAGATGCTGAAAAACTGGTTGTCCTTTTGCGTGTGTGTGTGTGTATGTGTGTGCCGATCTGTTTGTGTGTGCGTGTGTGTGTGTGTGTGTGTGTGTGTGCGTTTGTGTGCACATGTGTGTTTGAGAGTGTTTTAAATGCAATTACTTGGGTTTTGTTTAACTATGAAACATGAAATGAGGAGTTATCTGCTTTTGCCAAAAAACGACTGTTGGAGTTATCTGCTTTTGCTAAAAAACAAACTTTTAATATATATATAAAACATACTTTCAATGAATTTTAATTTTTTAATTTACCTGTATTTTTTAGAGTTATCATTACTTAATCAAAACAGCCCAACTGCAGTTTGATTGTTATTACTTGGAACGCACAATAATAAAAAAAAACATGATTTGTGAGAATTCATAAAAACGGAGTTATCTGTTTTTGCAAATAAACTCTTCAAATATAGGACATATATATCTATCATTTAAAACACTCAGCAGTGGTCGCCCCACATGATACTCGGTCGCCCCATATGATGTTTTCAAGTTCACTGAAGTATAACAGGCTAACAGTTAGCCTCATAATATATACAAGGCCGGACTTACCATTGGGCTTGACTGGGCTCAAGCCCATGGGCCCCGCCCAATAGGGGGCCCCGCCCATTTACGTTAGATTTTTTCAATAATATGTCAGTCTTTTAATTTTTCATTTAAAGTTTGTTGATTGGACTAGCATTGTTACCTGGTCCTGCCCCTGCAATGAAAATTTTAATTTAATAGACCCTTTTCACAATGACGTCAGTTATCTTCCGCCTATCCGCAAAGCAGTGTATCAGTTGTTACCTTCGCGCCGGCGACTTCTCGGGAAAATGCTTTAATAACTTTAAATGCGAACGGTTTATGTCAAGGATTTACACAGTCGGCTTCTTCTGGTAATGATATTTATTATTTACTTTCTGAAACTGCCTTGGTTAGGGTTTCCACGAGCAGAAACTTTTGCAATGTTGTCATTGAATTGAGTTTTATCACAACGATTGTGTGTCCACACAAATCTGTTAGCCTATTTGGAATAAAAGGAATATTGTCTTTAAAAAAATCTTTATTTTTAGAAATTGGTAGGCTATATGATAATGTTCTTGTGAGATTTATTTACAAATAATGGACATCTGGAAGTGTACGTCCATAATAGTCCGAAGAATTAATAGTGTGAAGATTTGAGATAATTTTACATCATACCAGTTTAAACTGAACTGCTGCAATATATTAAGATTGTATAATTTGTAAGAAGTGTATTGAAAATACAAAACGGAAGTAGCCTATGTGTTCATTTAATGTTATTCCCTGGAGAAATAATTTGATTTTGTTCATTTGCTGCTATAACAATGAGTACTGTTGTAAATCCTCTGTATATTTTTGTATGCGACGATCTTGTTCTGCAATAAAGAGACGAATGACAATGTTTTTTTACTATGGTAAAAATGCCATGTACATGAGTCAGTTTTTACAACATTAACAGTTTTCATGTAGAAATAGTATTATATTAAACACAATTTGTATTATTATGTATGCCATATTTATCGAAATAAAAGTATAAAAATAGACTTTGATATTTAAAAAGAATAAGCTTATGTTGATCTTCATTGTACAAAGGCCTGTGGGCGCTGAAATAAGTAGTGCATTAAGGTTTGAATGAATAGTTTTTTACTGCACGTAAATGTTGGAAACATGCGTTTATTTCACAAATATATATAAACAGCTTCATCTGCAATAAAGACAGCAAAGTGCATGTATGGCTTCAGTACGTATTCAACTCCTCCGACTTTAAGCAGCAAATCGCACCGATCGGTAAGTTGTTTTTTTTTTTTAGATCTGCGGCTGCTAAATACCTCACCTTGAATTTACATGAAATTGGCCGACTACAGCCATCCTTTAACCACATTTGTGGCATATGTACAAATGTTGAGTGCACTTCATTCGAGTCGCGCTAGTATTCCACTATGCTGACAGAAGGCACTTCCTATATTAAAATTGCTATCTTATATTAGCCTACCACTAAATTTGAACAAAGTTAGGCATGTTCTATGAAGTTCTATTTATGTATTTTTGCTAGAGTACTAAATTACATCTAATGATCTTTAAAATGCCATGGTAATGAGAAAATGCTTATTTAATTTTGTTATATATTATTCTCTAAGATTGTAATTTATGTGATGTAGTAGACATACTGTAGGTCAAAGTCAGCCTAACACTGCCTATATGTATACTGGAGATGTATATAATCTATACAATATGTCAGTACTTACCAAGAACAGATTTATACACTCATAGATTTAGCTATTTATATGTAATACAAATGATTTGTAATGATTGCAACCTTACAAGGTATTTGTTTGTTTTTCAGTATGTTTTCCAGGTAAATAAGTGTTTTATTCTCATTCTGACCAAGATATTTGTGCATTGCAATAAACACCATGATCACTTTGAACTTTTTTAATCATTATTTATTTATTAGAAAACCTTTTTTAATAATTGATCATATAAATAAATTATAACGGTCTTTTTTTTTTAAACATGTAACTCTGTATACTGTACTAGTCACCTTTTGAAAGTAGCTTTGCACTTCAAATAACGATTGGATCGATTATATTGTTACGCCACCAGATGGCGACAAATTACTTAAAAAAACATTTGTCATTGAATCGTTCATTCAGGAGATTCGTTCAAAATGCTGATTCATCTATGAAACAAGTGTATTTGATTGAGGAATTTAATCATTCATTCAAACCAAAGTTTTTTTTAAATAAATGATTCAGATTAACAATTAACATTTTTATAGACTTAACAAAATAACATAATTTATGTTTATTGCTGAAGTTGTTTGTTCAGAATCGTGATCTCTATTTTTATTCTCAGTTTATCCAGAATTGTGTAGCTCTAATACATAGCTTGTGTATGTATCATTTTGTTCTATTTAAAGTAATGTATAGAAGGTAGGGCCCGAAAGTGACTCAAGCCCAGGGGCCCCCACCACCCTAAGTCCTGCCCTGAATATATATATATTTAAGTTGATTTAAACTGTTTTTAAACCAGTTGTCCTAACAAAAGTCAAGGCTGGACGGTCGCCCCATATGATGTTTTGGCACTTCGGATAGCAGAAAAATGATGAAAAACGTAAAAATTTGGAGAAGTTAGAGTGGTTTAGTGAAGAAGGTATAACAAGTAGATGAGAAATTTTTATGTATTTTTTAGTTTTTTTCTGCAAAATAAAGTTAACCCGGACAGAAAAAGGGGCCGTCACGTCATTGACCCATTTACAAAGTTTATCAGTGGCATGCACTTTGATCACGAAAGTGAAAGTGCCTTTTGCGGTCGCATCGCGGTGCCCCCGCATTCCCATTTCTGTCGATGTGAACCGTGAGCCATTACAATTCAGGGCCATGGTATACTTCATTTCCCGCATTTCGCTTAGTCTCGTGCGCGTGCTTTTCAAAGAATCTCCTTTGCCCTTGAGCGCGGAAAGACGCATTCGGTATGCACACGTGCACCGTCCGTGGTCATAACAATAACAATCCTTGAGGTAGGCCTGCTATTTTTATTTGACGGAAAAAAATGTCTAAAATACCGGTTGTTCAAAGCTTCAATGGATTCACCGTGTTTTTGTTTTGTCATCTTAATTTGTTAAACATTTAAGTGAAAAATATTAAGTGTAGGCCTATTTATTTTATGCCTTTTATTGAAATTATTTTTTTCTGTTGTCAGAAACGCTGCATGTGCGTGACAATTTGATAATGTGAATCCAGGTTCTGTTGTTTATCTGTTCTATGCTGCTGTTTGCATGTTAAAATAAACCCGTGGAAGACACAGACACTCGTCAATTGTATTTTTTATTTAATGTCATATATATGTCATATTATATAGGCTATACAATATTATAATCTTATCAGTTAACGGTTAATAATCGGATAACGAGCGTCGGTTGTCGGTCGAGAAATTTAACCGAAATGAGCATCCCTATTGACCATATTGTTTGTTTTTTCTTTATTTCGCCAATGAAAATTCCGCTTCAGTTTATGATCCATTCAATAATGACAGTCACTTGCTTCGTTCCTGAATGAATCGGAAAATCGGTTGAATCATGAATGACCCACGAGTCAAGAGAGTGACTTGCTGCCACCTACTGGCAGTGTTAGTTTCATATTTAAAGTACATTCTATTTTATATTTAAACATTGAATTGAAAACAGAGATTAATATTAGCGTAGATGCCATTCTTACGATGTAACAAGGGTGTTATAGGAAGTGTTCCCGGCTCTGGTTTATATCATCTTGAACCAGTCTGGCCATTCTCCTCTGACCTCTGGCATCAACAAGGCATTTTCACCCTCAGAACTGCCACTCACTGTATATACTCACACTTGTTTGGACCATTTTCTGTACCCTAGACATGGTTGTGTGTGAAAATCCCAGTAGATCATTAGTTTCTGAAATACTCAGACCAGCCCATCTGGCACCAACAACAATGCCACATTCAAAGTCACTTAAAGGATTAGTTCACTTTCAAATAAAAATTTCCTGATAGGGTTAAAGTAAGTCCATGTGACTCCAGTGGTTTAACCTAAACTTTATGAAGTTACGCAAATGCTTTATTTGCACAAAAAAAAACATAATATACCGCTTTATTTCCGAAAATATTGACCTGCAATACAGTAGGGCACTAAGCTGCATGCGTGTTTTATTGACTCAAGACCGAAAGTTGTTCTGTGAACGTGCTTTAGATATTATTTTGTAAATATAGAGGTAAATTATGTTTTTTTTTTTTTTTTTTTTTGTGCAAACATAGCACTTGCATCGCTTCATAAAGTTGAGGTTAAAGCACTGACCACATACTTTAATGATGTCTTTCCTATCGTTCTGGACCTTGAATTTGTAAATTGCGTTGCTTCCAATGGAGGGACTGAAAGCTTGCAGATTTAATCAAAATGTCTTCATTTGTGTTCTGAAGATGAACGAAGGACTTATGGGTGTGAAACGAGTAATTAATGACAGAATTTTCATTTGTGAGTGAACTAACCCTTTAAATCTCTTTTCTTCCCCATTCTGATGCTCAGCTTGAACTTCAGCAGATTGATGTCTGCATGCCTAAATGCATTGAGTTGCAGCCATGTGATTGGTTTAGATATCTGTGTTAATGAGCAGTTGAACAGGTGACTTAATAAATAAACTATTTTAATAATAAATTATATAATATAGTAGGCTATGCTAAAATAACACTGCTGAACATTTCAAAAAATGAACAAAACCTGTCTGTCAAACTAATACTGTAATGTTGTAGGCAAATATCAGAGGGTAAATCCTTTGTCATCAGGGTCTATATGATCTGATTTACTGAAAACCTTGCACTAAAAAAATCATGTATTTCCTTCTTCAAACCCTCCATCGTAGTCCAAACAAAAGCAACAGAAAAAAACCCATAAAGTGAACAAAATCAATTATCTACTCTGTCGGGCGGCAAATACAGCAGTCTTTCTTCATGCGATATTAAAAGAAGCTGTTGATGGCCTGTTTTTCACATCTAAACACTGATGTTCACCGCACTGATCATGAGGCTGTCCCAACACTGGACGGTTTTGTTCAAGAGGTCACGGACAGACTCCCAAAACTCCCGCAGTACTCTGTGCTCAGGATTCACATTCGTTTCAGTTGAGTACCGCGGTGTAGATGGAAATCCCATGTGGCATTGGAGGAGTGTGACCATTTGTCTGCCTCAGCTTGAGCTTCAGATTGGAGATTATCGAGACACGCAACAGAAGGTTTGATGAAGATCTTCTCATCTGGATCTTTGGAGCTTCACTGACACTCAGGTAAACAGTTCATTTTCTGATGCCATTTGTACATATTTTATTCATGTTTTAAGCAAAAATGTACTTAATTTTATATATATATTTTTTTTCAGAAAGCAAGACTTGAGTCTGAAGTAAATATATCTTGATTTAGAAATGTTTAGATATTTTTACTAAAAAAAAAACGAATAATTTTTTGCAGTGTGTGATTTTGATTTTTCATAATTGGTTTATTTAGATTTTGATGAATGATTTACATCGTTTTTGAACTCGCTAATAGACTTTATCTACGAATGTTTATTTTTAATTCAGTTTCTAGGATTATTGCTCAGTCAGCTGATTTCCCGCTGTTGTCATATCCTGTCAGACAGAAATGAGAAGTCTGTGTTGAAGGACCAAAGGATCAGTCCTTATTTCCTCTGAGACACTGAAGACTGATAAACTATTGAACAGGATCCGCTCTGAGATGTTTGCGGTCCTGTTCTTCTGCGGGATCCTGTACGGCCCAGCTCAGGGTAAGAGTCTCAACATTTACAGTACTGTAAGCTGGCAGGGAAGAAAAAAATGACAGGTGAGATCTGTTCAATATCTCAGCTATCTCTCTTAGAAGGTAAATGCTGTTTCCCCTGTTAATTACTCCTGTTAAACGTTAATTACAGTTTCTCCTGTCAAACATCACAGTAATATTACATTTGTTTCAGAAGAAATCTGAAAAATGTCTCAAGCAGTGCTCAAATTTACAGTCTGCATTCAAAAGTCATAATATGAACTCTAACATTTCTCATCCGTTGATCTGATATCCTTTCTGCATTCATTTTATATATCTTATACGCTTACTGTTGACTCGTGTTTGTTTCTTATAAGCAATTGCAGTAGAAACATCTGAGACAAATTTGATGAAATGAGACGGAAACGAGATCTCAGGACTATGAAAAGGCACCAAAATGTTTTTATGCAATATGAAGAATTTTTCAATTGTTGTGAACTGGTTCTTGATCTGGTTCTTATTTCTCAATGTTTCTCACACAAATGCGATTGTGGATGAAATCCGATCTGAGGTGGATTTGACTTGTTTTCTCTGGATTCACGTATCATGTTACCAGCGCTGATGAATTTTGGTTTACTGTAGTTTTTTTGAGAATTTGATTGAAGAGTTCACTGCATTTACTCAGTCTTTTTTTTTCAGTACAAATATACAAAAACATTCTTAAATTAAGAAACATTTGCTTGAAAATGACTATATATATATATTGATCAAAATGAAATGAGGTTTATGATTAATTAAGAACAAATATGTGCCAGTGGAATCAGAAAAATAAATTTGTTTTCCCTTTGACTTGCCATTTATTTTTCTTACCCTGCTGGCAGATATTTGTTCTTGTTTTAAGCATAAACTTTTGAAAATGAAGGTTCTTTATTGGCATTGATAGTTCCATGAATAACCTTCAACGTCCAAGACGTCCAACGTTCCATTCCACAAAAGGTTCTTTATTGTGGAAAAAGGTTCTTTAAATAATTGAAATATCTTTTTAGATCATTTCACCAAAAGGTTCATTGGGGAACCAAAAATGGTTCTTCAATGACATCACTGCAAAAACATCCTTTTGAAACCTTTTTAAATTTAAATTATTTTTTTTTTAATTTTTAAAGGGATAGTTTACCTAAAAATGACAATTCTTCTGTTGAATACAAAGGAAGATATTTTGAAGAATGTTCAAACACTCAAACATTGAGCTTGTGCCGTTAAATGATGGCAAGAGTCCGTTTTATTGTGAGACATGCAGATCTTAAGCATTCCAGTCCATGCGTCAGTGAAGAAAGCAGAAGTGAGAGGAGGATCTGGATGTTTGAGGCTGATTGCGCAATGCAGATCACTGACTCTAATCATGTTCTCTCGCTAAAGACACACACACACACACACTGCTTTCATTTCTCTTCTCATTACTTCAACCCTCATATCAACACATTCACATAAACCTTGACTTAAACAGTGTGACCAGCAGCATTTTCAAGAGAGATTTGCTGCAAAAAGACACTGTGTGTTTCAGTTTCAAAGAAGCATATCGTAATCTGAGAATTTTGAAAGAGAATTTGGTCACACTTTAGATTAGAGTCCATTTCTCACTATTAACTAATTATTAACTACAACTTTTGCCTCAATAAACTCCTAATTACTGCTTAATAATAGTTAGTAAGGTAGTTGTTAAAGGGGACCTATTATGCAAAATCATAGCATTCGAGTAAGAAATGTATTCTTATTAAAGCTACTAAAGTTATTTAATCGAGCAGTGAGTGATTTTTTGATTTTCTTTTGTTGTTTGATTCATATTAATAGCATATATAGTAGTGGGTACTGTATATTACGCTACTGTCACTTTAATACACAGATCTAATATACACATGCGATTTCTTTACTTGCTATTTACGTTCACAGACATAACCGACTGTGTTTATGAAAACTTTGTGTTTTTGAAATAACTTTATATTTGACAGTTTAAGCACACTAACAGTGAAAGAGAAGTGAAAGAGAACTTAGTTTAATACTCATGGGAAGCGCTGTTTGACATACAGATTTCAGTGCACGTGCTTTGGATGTGTGCACTCAGAAAACCATATATCAGAAGTTTAGACTGATATGGCTTTAAAAAGCATGCAGATAATAAACAATTGTGGCCATGATAGAGATGATAATCAAAACAAAACAGATTTTTTTGTTAGTTTTTTGGCAGAGTATTCGAGGCACGAGCTGTACAAGCTCCGCCCTCTTCTGGAGCAGCAGCTCATTTGCACTTAAGATGCATACACAAAAACAGCATGTTTTTCCTTCCACTCAAAAATTGGCATTTACAACATGGTATAATAAATAAACTGAGCTGAAACTTCACAGACACATTCTGGGGATACCAGAGACTTAAATTGCATCTTGTAAAGAGTGGCATAATTGGTCCCTTCTAAGTTTAGGTATTGGGTAAGATTAAGGGATATAGCATATAGGTGGTCAGATTTAGTGTGAAAGTGTGATTACACTTATAGGTTTGTGGTTTAACTGTAGGTGAATCTGTGAGCTCTGCAAAATACAACTCATTACAGTTTCACATACTATATAAAAACAGTATGCAGTATATAGTTTGCAGCATGCAGTACTCTAGTGTTTCAAACAGGTTGTGTGCTGAATTCAAGTCAAGTCACCTTTATTTCTGTAGTGCTTTATATAAAACAGATTGTTTCAAGGCAGTTTCACGCAAATAAACAGGAAAACAACTAAATCACTGATGGACTTTTAATCAAATTTGAGTTCATACTTGTTCAATAGTGTCATTTACTTCAGTTCAGTTTTGATTTAATTCAGTTCAATATCTGACTGCTGTGGGAATCTGAACTGAGAGTCTGCAACTGTAGCGTTTGATGTGATTTGTCAGATGGAAATAGGGGAGGCAAGGCATTTTTATTTGTATAGCACATTTCATACACAATGGTAATTCAAAGTGCTTTACATAAAGAAGAATAATAAAAATAAAACCTAAGGGATAGAAATAACAGTAAAAACAGAGAATTTTGCTATCTGGATAGAAGAGCTAGGAAGTGTTAGGGAGTAAGACCGAAGCTGAAATAGCTGAAGTTTTAATCTGCGTAGGTGAGAGGACATGAAAGGTCATTATTGTGAGTCATAAAACATCCACTGTTGCAATATGATGAGAAAAGGTCTCAGTTCTTTATTTCTGTAGATCTAAATTTATAAATCTTACTTTTTTTCTTTTTTCTGTTTTGGGGGGATTTTTGGAGTCTTTTACGTCATTTTTTTTTAGAAAATCATGTTAAAATGTGAGTATCAAATATGATTATTGAGGAAGGTTTATTTGTTGGTCTCTCAATCATTGTAGTACATTTTATGTTTTAAAACTACAGAGATTTGATCATAAAACTAAGCATTTAAATATCATCTTAAGCATATTATTGGAGATATAGAGTGAGGACTGATATTTAATTTTCTTCTGTTATACTGTTTTAAAGATCTAATTGATTTACAGTACAAATTTTTAGAATTTCATACATTTTTGGCTAGGGCTGCACAACGATTAATCGTGATTAATTTTTTGCAAAATATAAGTCTGTGTTTACGTAATATGTGTGTGTGTTCTGTGTATATTAATTATGCATATATAAATACATGCACATACATGTATATATTTAAAAAATATATACATGTATAAATAAATATACATATTTATATATATTTCAGATTACATATAAATATAAATATTTTATATATAAATATAATTTTTTTCTAAAATATATACATGTATGTGCATGTATTTATATATACCTAATTATTATACACAGTACACACACATATATTACATAAACACAGACTTATATTTTGCAAACGATTAATCGTTGTGCAGCCCTATTTTTGGCCATTTAAATATCAGAATCTGCACAAAAATGTATATTTTTGCTCAGTTTGGGCCTCTGAATAAAAAAGTTCCTCCTTGAGTTTAAGCTCCATTCTCACTATATCATATTATATGAGCAATATAAAGCATGATCTGATGTATCAAATTATATATATATATATATATATATATATATATATATATATATATATATATATATATATATATATATATATATATATATATATATATATATATATACACACACACTACGGTTTATTAAACTATTCCATTTACAAAAAAGAAAGGAAAATCTGACTGTTATTTCCTTTCTGTGTTTTGATTGTCAGGTTGGTCTGAACCTCAGATCAGACTGAACTCTGGCGCTCTGGCCGGTACCGATGTGATTCTCAGCTCCAGTTCTCTTCTACATTTGATCTGTGAGGGCGACGGACCGGTGACATGGATTCCCCGACTGGCCAGACACAAAAAGTACATCTCCAAAGAGGTTGGAAACATCCGGAATTTCAGTGTGGATAGAGCCACAGCGGATTTTACAGGAACATACAAGTGCATCTATATGAATGAAAATTATTCAAACGTGTCGTCTTCTGTTCATGTGTTTGTCAGGGGTGAGTGAACTGTCTATTTCATCTCTCCTTCTCATATATATTTTTCTTAATTAGCACTTTTGTCTTTTTTCCAGCACAAATATCTAAACATTCTTAAATCAAGATTCCATTTACAATCAAAACGACTTAAGATATTAAAGGGTTAGATCACCCAAAAATGAAAATTCTGTCATTAATTACTCACCCTCATGTCGTTCCAAACCCGCAAGTCTTGCGTTCATCATCTGAACACAAATGAGGATCTTTTTGATGAAATCCGAGAGATTTCTGTTCCTCCATTGACGTAAAACTAATCCATATGAATTGAGTGTTTAGTCCAAATTTTAGACTCGATCGCTTTATATGATGAACAGATTGAATTTAGGCTTTTATTCACATATAAACATTGATCAGCGAATATAAACAGAAAAAATATCAAAAAATAAACTTCTGGTGCTATTGGCAGATGTTTAGATATCTGTAATGGAAAACAAGACAAAAACAGATACTGAAAAACAAACATTTTTTGCAATGCAGAAACATTTCATGACAGTTGTTGTGGTGTAGTGGTTAAAGATCTGGTCTGGTGACTGGTGAAGATCTGAAACCGCATCTGTGTTGGTTACAGATTCCAAAGTTCTCTTTGTTTCACTGAGTACGACTCGGCCACCTGTGGCGAAAGAAGGTGAAGATCTTTTGATCCCGTGTCTTCTGACCGATCCCGATGCCACGGACTTCACGTTACGCATGGACAATGGCTCAGCGATGCCCTACGGCATGAATGCAACCTTTGACCCCAGAAAAGGTGTCCTGATTCGCAACGTTCAGCCGGGATTCACCGCCGACTACGTTTGCAGTGCTAGAATTGGAGGGGTTGAGAAAATGTCAAAGATATTCAAAGTAAACATCATACAAAGTGAGTTTTATTTAAGCCGCTGTGCTTACACTGCAAAAATAAATAAATAAATGAATACAAATATCTAAACATTTTTATATCAAGATTCATTTATTTGAGAAGCAAAAAGACATAAGATATTAAATCTTGTTTACAGAAAAATGTATCAAAATTAAGTGAGATTATTAGATAAAAATTATCTTCTTTTCCTTTTGAATTAAGTATATTTTTTCCCCCACTTGTAGATATATTTTTTTAAAAATCAAATGGCAAAAGCTCCAGATTATAAGAACAAGAATAAATTGATACAGTTTGTGAAATCATAAAATTACAAAATGTTTCAATTTATTCTTAATTCTGAATGAATAATGTAAAACAGGGTTTTCTCAACTTGGAGTTGATAAAAAGCTATTCATTAATTAATTACATCATAAAATTAAAATGAATAAATACATTTAAAATGTATAATTTGAAAAATTAATTCTTTAATAATTTATTTGCTTACCTGCATGTCATTAACTGACATCAGAGAACCGTGAACATGTGAATGTGTTGGTAAATTATTGAAATATTAACTTAATCTCAGTATAATACAAATTAAATAATTAAATATATAATGATACAAATATACAAGTATATATTTTAGGTCAAAGGGGTTTGGCTGAGGAAGGTTTATTTGTATTTTATATCTCAATCATCATGTATTGCATTTTATTATATGTTTAAAAACTACAGAGCTCGATCATAAAACTAACCATTTAAATATCATCTTAATAAGACATATTAGAGATATAGACTGACAATTGATATTTATAATTTTATGTAAATAGGCTGCTATAATGTTAAAAATATCTCATTGATTTACATTTACATGATTTTTTTAAATCAGGGTTACGCTTTCCACCGTATGTGTTCCTGATGAGAAATGAGCATGTGAAACTGGTGGGAGAGAGATTACAGATCATTTGCACCACAAATAACCCAAACTTTGACTACAACGTCACATGGACACACTCCACTAGAAAGGTATGAACTTTAACCTCTGGACTCTGATCACATCTGATTCCAGATGAAATATTTTTAATGATATATATCAGGCCTCTTTCAATAGACTAAAAAGCCAATAGCATCTTATTTAATTTGAACTCACACATTGTTCTATTTAAAAGACATTTATAATATTACAAAAGATTTCCATATCAAATAAATGCTGTTCTTTTGAACGTTCTATTCATCAAAGAATCCTGACAAATCTTGGTTTATCTTGGTTTCCACTAAAAAATCACAAGGCACAACTGTCTTTAACATTGATAATAATCAGAAATGTTTTTTGAGCTGCAAATCACCAAATTACAATTATTTCTGAAGAATCATCATGTGACACTGACGACTGCAGTAATGATGCTGAAATAACAGGACTAAATTACATTTTAAAATATATTACAATAGAAAATAGATATTTTAAATAGTAATACTGTATTTTTGATCAAATAAATAAAACCTTTGTGAGCAGAAGATAATTTTTTAAGCATGTAAAGTGTCCAGTAATGTTGTTATTCTCATTCCCAGCTGCCTCAAGCAGAAGAGAAATCAAAGATGCAGGGGGATCGTTTGGCCATCGAGAGCGTCCTGGTCATACCGGCTGTTCAGCTGTCTGATTCGGGGAACATCACCTGTACGGGTCAGAATGAGGCCGGAGCGAACAGCTCCACCACACAACTGCTGGTCGTGGGTGAGAACCGGAGACGAATCGTGCTCGTTTATTCATAGTTTTCAGTGGGCACAACATCCATAGAACTGCAGCACAGTCAGTATTTATTTTGAATATTTAGATCACCGCTCAAATGAAAAAAACAAAGATATGTGAACACAATCCAAGTTTTGGGCACTTGTGATCCACATCCAGCACCTGCTGCAGTATTTCAATCACTAAAAACAGCTGGACATCCTAAAACGCTTAATGTGAAAAACACTTAACGTGCCTTAATGTACTTAACTGTGTTATTAAAAGATCAAATTCAATACACAGCTTACTGAGGATGCATACTATACAGGCGAGTGCATGAGCTAAATGGTTATGTGGTTTGTCTATAATGGTTTTCTATGGAAAAAACACTTAATGAGAAACTGTGCATTGCGTTTATATTCTGGGTTCATCTGCTTGCATCATCAATAAGGTGTATCCTGAATTTGATCTTTTAATATCACTGTTTTACTGATTGTACTTAGTAAAAACCTAGTGAAAATAACTGGCACTGGAGGAAAGCCTTGTTTTGCCCTGTAGATGGGCGTTCCTATAACTATGAATTGTTGTTGTTTGATGTCTTTAAAATGATTAAACCACTTTTCTGTGACAGGCGAGCCGTACATTCATCTCTCCCCGAAGCTCTCGTCTAAACTCACCCACCGCGGTCTGTCCATCGAGGTGAGTGAAGGGGACGATGTGGATCTTGGTGTTTTGATCGAAGCATATCCACCTCTGACCTCACACCAGTGGGTGACTCCAACATCCCACAATGCCTCACTCCCAGAGAACAGGTTTTACAACTACAACGACAGGTCAGTAGAAAGCACGCATTTAGTAAATGAATGATCTTGAAGGGGACCAATTATGCAAAATGTATTTTTTAAGGTGTTTGAACACAGTTGTGTGTCCACATTGTGTGTTAACAACCGGCCTATAATGGAAAAAATAAAATGTTTGGTGTATTTTGAGCTAAAACTTCACATACACACTCTGGGGACATCAGAGACTTATTTTACATCTCTTAAAAAGGGGCATAATAGGTCCCCTTTAAATAAATGACAAGATATAGTCAAATCCAATTCTCAAACAAGATTCTCAAGATGAATTTTTACACCAGATTCACATATTCATAGGCCGACAGTGATGTTTGTGTTTTGATGGGATATATTGAGCTCAGGGTTCGTGAATCTGTAGGTACGAGGCACTGCTGTTCCTCAGGAGACTGAACTTCCAGGAGATCGGCCGCTACACACTATACGTGAAGAGCAGCATGAAAAATGCCTCCATTACATTTGATATTAAAATGTACAGTAAGTACAGTTAGTCTGTTCACATCTGCACATCTTTCCAAATATAAATAACATATATGTAGATGATTTATAACATATATATATATGTGTGTGTGTGTGTGTGTGTGTATAGATAGATAGATAGATAGATCATATTTTCCCCCATTTTCCCATTAAATACCAAGTTAAGCTTTACCAACTTTACCGAACAGTTAAAGCACTTATATGAACTAAATATATGTTAATATTTGAACTGTAAATATTTTTTCTACTTCTTTTAATCACTAATTTATTTCATGTGTTTTCTTTCTGTAAAATTGTGTCCATGCACATATCATGCAAATGTTCATGACAAGATGTTCACATTTTTTAGAAAGCAGAATGATCACAGGAATAAATTACATTTGAAAATATATTCATATAGAAAACAGTTATTTTAAATTGTAATAATATTTCACAATGTTGCCATTTTTACTGTATTTTTGATTTAAAAAATGATCAAAAATACAGCTTTTGTGAGCAAAAGAGATGTAAATTATTATAAATCATAATTATTCCAAACTTTTGACATGTAGTGTATTTTATATTTATATTAATTTTCAGTGCAGTGTATATTTGGGCCATTTACTTCCATTGTTAGTGCATTACTGCAACCGCAACACAGAAAAATCATTTTCAAAATAATCATTACGACCGCGAATGCTGCTGGTGGAGCTGAACTTTATTGAGTGATAAAAAAATCAAGTCTAAGAAGCAACAAAATTCCCATCTGAAATATTCAAGCTCATTTTGTTTCACAGAGAAACCTGTCGCGACGGTGAGATGGGAGAATGTCACAACTCTGACATGTAGGTCTTATGGATATCCAGCTCCCAGCATCCTCTGGTACCAGTGCACAGGAATCACAACCACGTACGTGTTTGACACTTTATACACATCTGAAACTACTGATACTGGCAGCCTGTTATGAGCCGAAAGCCGACATGAAATCATAATCAACCTTTCTAGTGACACATTTTGGATTTAATTGTGGATGACTCATTAGTTATTGTCAATGAAGAAACTCAGAAATGCATTCAGTTACAGAAGTGAAAACTTGGAATTGACTTTTTTATGCCCTATTTTAAATATTGTAACATTCAGACTTCTTATTATTGACAAGGTTAGACACTTTTAACCTAACAAAAGATTTTAATATATATATAATATACAGCTGCCCAGAAAACACCACAGACCTTCAGCCCATCCAGACGCAGACGGTGGAGTTCCAGAAGGAGCCGTACGGATCGGTGGGTGTGGAAAGCGTCCTGACCGTGGGACCGAACCGCAGAATGACTGTGGTTTGCGTGGCCTTCAATCTGGTCGGCCAAGGCAGTGACACCTTCTCCATGGACGTCTCTGGTAAAGGGGGTTTTAGAAGGTTGCAGTGAAAACGAAGCACATTGTTCTGGTTTGTTGATGAGATGTGTTTGTCTTGTCATCTCAGATCAGCTCTTCACCAGCACCATGTATGGCTGTGGAGTCGCGATGCTGGTTCTGGCGCTGATGCTCGTCTTCATGTTCTACAAGTACAAACAGGTGCGTTTGGCACAGCTGCATCTACACTAATATCTGCTCCGTCAGCCAGAATCAAGAATTCAATAATTCAGTTTGATCTTTTTGTGAATGTTATTTTGAAGGAAAAAAAAAAACGTTCCTCATTCCCACTCGATTCTTTATGGAAAAAAACTAGCTCTGCCATTTGTTTTCATTGTTAGATATTTCTTTCGCACTTTCTTTCGCAAAAATATTCTTTCTTTCTTTCTTTCTTTTTTGCTCTTCACTTTTTCTTTTGCTCTTTCTTTTTTCACTCTTTTTGACTTTTTTACTCTTTCTTTTTCTTTCTCCCTTTCTTTCAATCTTTCTTTTTCCTCTCTTTCACTATCTTTTGCTCTTTCTTTCACTCTCTTTCGCTCTTTCTTTAGCTCTTTCTTTCTTCGCTCTTTTTGTACTTTTTTCACTCTTTCTTTTGCTCTTATTTTTTTTTGCTTTTTTGTTCCTTTTTGCTCTTTTCTTTCTCTCTTTTGCTTGCTCTTTTTTTACTCTTTTTGCTCTTCCTTTCTTTCTCTCTTTCTTTTTCTCTTTCTTTCACTCTTTTTTTCACACTTCGCAAAAATATTTAGCAAAAAAATGAATGGATAAAAACTAGTTCTGCCGTTTGTTTTCATTGTTAAAAATTTCTTTCGTACTTTCTTTCGCAAAAACTTTCTTTCTTTCTTTCTTTCTTTCTTTCTTTCTTTCTTTCTTTCTTTCTTTCTTTCTTTCTTTCTTTCTTTCTTTCTTTCTTTCTTTCTTTCTTTTTTTTGCTCTTAACTTTCTTTTGCTCTTTCTTTTTTCACTTTTTTTACTCTTTTTGCACTTTCTTTCTTTTTTTCATTCTTTCTTTCTTTCGATCTTTCTTTCACTTTTTCTCTTTCTCTCTATTTTGCTTTCTTTTTCTTTCTTTCACTGTCTTGCTCTTTCTTTAGCTCCTTTCTTTCTTTCTTTGCACTTTTTTCACTCTCTTTCTTTCTCTTGCTCTTATTTTTCCCCTTTTTTCTATTTTTTATCTCTTTCATTCTTTTTCTTTTTCTTGCTCTTTTTTTGCTCTTCCTTTCTTTCTCTCTTTCTTTCTCTTTCTTTTGCTCTTTCTTTTGCTCTTTTTTTGCAATTTCTTTTGCTAAAAATATGTTGCAAAAAATTCTATTTTGCAAAAAATCCTTTTTTTTTTTTCTTTGGCAAACATATAGATTTTCTCCAAGTATTCTGAAGATATATGATAGATTTGTGAGGAACAGTTTGAAATTGAGTCAGTTTTCACTGAATTTGACCTCTTCATCACATCTCTCAAATCTCACCTACTTAAAAAAAAATTCACCATTAATTACAGAGAAACAGCAAGTAACATTGAATTAAATGTGAAACTGAAGTAGAAAGACTGAAATAGTATTTTTATTTACAACATTTGTTACAGTGTACAGAGCTTCTGTGTCTTTAATATTTAATATTTTTGAGTGAGGTGTCCTTTGTTTCAAGTAGATGCTTAAAATAAACATTATGAAGCTGTTCCTATTGACTCTTTTCATTCATATCCATGGTCTCATCAGTGAACATCATGTTCTTTTGAAAATGTGATGATTTCACACACTTTGAATTGCCCGTCAGTATATGTGTGTAAAGCCCTTTAAACAGCAGACTAAACTGAGTTTGTGTCTCTTTTGTCTGTTGGTAGAAACCCAGATTTGAGATCCGCTGGAAAATCATTGAAGCCACAAATGGAAATAACTACACCTTCATAGACCCGACACAGCTTCCATACAATGAGAAATGGGAGTTTCCTCGAGACAAATTAAAGCTAGGTCTGTACTGGCTCTCTGATGTCCAAAACGCTCACGTATGACCGATTTTTGAATTATGAATATCAGAAGTTTCATTTGATGCTTTTAACATGCACTTTGCTAGGTCATAAAAGTTAAATAATCTGACACAGTTAAGAGCGTCTGCAAAGGTTTTCTCTCTGATGCCATTTCCCTTTTTTTTTTTTTTTTTTGCCATATGACAGCAAATTGGTTTCCTGTTGGTTGCAAGTTAATGACTTTGTTTTGAGTTTTTTATGTTTATTATTATTATTATTATTATTTATTTATTCATTCATTTAATTTTCCTGTCAGTTGCACTTCAATGATTTTGCTTTGAGATTTTATTGAATTAGTTCTTATTGTTGTATTTTTTTAATGTTCATTTTAATTTTAGTTGAAATTCATGTCATTTTTGTTTTGTTTTTTGTTGAGTGTATGTCTATAGTTTTTATTAATTTTTATTTCATTTTTATTTTTACTTGTTTTAGTAAGATATCAAAGTAAACTACATGAAAATGAGAAATGTATTTTATTTGTATTTATTTATTTGGTAACACTGAAGTTTTCATTTGTTAACATTAGTTAACTACAGGCAACATGAATTAAGAATGAACAACACTTCTATTAATCTTAGTTAAAAAAGTTAATCTCAGCCTTAAAATCAAAAGTTTTTTATTTTTACATTAGTTAAAGCTCTGTGAACTAACATGAACATGATCATTTTTATTAACTAACATTAAAAAAGATTAATAAATGCTATAAAAATATATTTTACATTATTAGTTCCTGTTAGTTAACGTTAACAGATGAGACCTTATTATAAAGTGTTACCGTTTATTTAAAATCAGCGTTTCTTTATGGATTTGACTCTAAGGATGGTCTGTCTGGTGTGCAGGTAAGACTCTGGGTGCAGGCGCCTTTGGGAAGGTGGTGGAGGCCACGGCGTACGGCCTGGGGAAGGAGGACAATGTCACACGTGTCGCTGTGAAAATGCTGAAAGGTCAGAAGACATTACAATAAGAAAAGCCATATTTTGGCCGACCCTTTTTTCACATGAATAATCATGTTTCACTGACAAAACTGTTTTACCAAGCCAGTCAGAGTAATTGAACTGTGTTGTGTTGCATGCTGGGAGCAGCCAGCGCTCATCCTGACGAGCGGGAGGCTCTGATGTCAGAGCTGAAGATCCTCAGTCACCTCGGACAGCACAAGAACATCGTCAACCTACTGGGTGCCTGCACACACGGCGGTAAGAAGAACCTTTAACATCAAATGAACCTTTCCATTGCACAAAAGGTTCCTTATAGTGGAACGATTTTCTGTAGATGAATATAATATTCGTCACACTAAAAAAAAATATATATTTTTAAGCACTGATCACTAAAATGTTCTTTGAGGAACCTTTTCTTAAGAGTATGACTGGAAGAAAACAGTTCAAACTGGTTTTTAGAGCTCTAATCCGTGTGACCAAGATGTCAAAAGCAGGCCTAGTTGCCCAACTGATGTATCTAAACCAGTTTGTACCAGCTCCAAACCATGTAAAACCATCGAAAACTGGTCATGGATTTTCATTTTTGATTTATTTCCGCCCTGTTTGCAGGTCCTGTGCTGGTGATCACAGAGTACTGTTGTCATGGTGATCTTCTGAACTTCCTGCGTAGCAAAGCCGAGAACTTCCTGAACTTCGTCATGACGATTCCAAATTTTCCAGAGCTGACGACGGATTATAAGAATGTTGACACTGATCGAATGTTTGTCAGAAGGTCTGTTTAATAAACATGTACAAATATATATATATATATATATATATATATATATATATATATATATATATATATATATATATATATATATATATATATATATATATATATATATATATATAATACAAAAAAACTTAAAATTATTTTATTTCAGCTAGTAAGCATCATTTGACTTTTTCATTTACTTTAACTTCATGTACTAAAATAACTAAAACTGAAATAACGATATATAAAGAAACTTTTTTGATATATTTAAGAAAAATTACAAATGCACAACAAAATTACTAAAAACTAACTGAAATGAAAATGGAAAATACAAAAAAAATAAAATAAATTTTAATAGATTCAATATCTGAATGATACCAAAATAAGACTGTAAGTTCTATAAGTTTTCTGTTCATTATTTTTGTTTGTTCATTATTCATTATTTGACCCATGACAGTGACAGTGGGATATCCAGCACCTGCTCTGATAATTATCTGGACATGAGACCGGCCACATCCAGACCCACAAACTCTGTTCTGGGTGAGTCCACAACACACTTTTACATCACAGAAAGCTACAGATCTTTAATAGATGAATATCATATGTTTATGTTCATTGACTTTAAGCTCACACTATAAAAACGGTTCAAATTCAACCGCTTCCTCTTGTGCTCCAGGTTCTTCTTTTGAGTGTCAGGCAGAAGATTCGTGGCCGCTCGACATGGACGACTTACTCAGATTCTCCTATCAGGTGGCGCAGGGACTCGACTTCCTCGCGGCTAAAAATGTGAGTCCCTAAAATAAAAATAGAAAACTACTAGCAGCCTCATAAACAATGAGATCTGTTTGAGATCTCAAGGAAGTTACATTCATAAAAGATAAATGCAGAAAATGTCATCTTCAGTTACTCAGTTAATCTGATCGAGTGACTGTAAATCTTCACAGTGCATTCACAGAGATGTGGCGGCCAGAAACGTTCTGCTCACCAACAGTCGAGTGGCCAAGATCTGTGATTTCGGACTGGCACGAGACATCATGAACGACTCCAACTATGTGGTCAAAGGAAACGTGAGGGAACAAACACAACACAAATACTCCACTGTGATAGACATACAAATCAAGTTCAGTTCAGTTCAAATACAAATATATATATATATATGTGTGTGTGTGTGTGTGTGTGTGTGTGTGTGTAGGCCCGTCTTCCAGTGAAGTGGATGGCTCCAGAGAGTATTTTCGAATGTGTTTATACAGTTCAGAGTGACGTCTGGTCTTACGGCATCCTGCTGTGGGAGATTTTTTCACTAGGTGAGACAGAAACACACAATTAACCTTTTTATTATTTGGCGGGTCAATTTGACCCACATAGATTTTTGAGTTGTCGGAAATAATGGTTAACCTATGATTTATTTCTTGATATAACCCTAAACCTAACCTTTTTTGGTCTCATTTAGTGTCATGAACATGCATGCAAAGTTCTGACACTCTGATATGTTGCGGAATGTGGGTACCAAATTTCTGTTAGGATTATGATGTTCCTGGGTCACTTTGATACACTAATTTCATGCTTAAAGGCAGCTGTAGAGAACCAAAAAAGTGTATATTGGTATATATTTGGCAAGTGCTTTCATTCAATTACATTTTACAACTGCTTTCATAGCCTATATTGTTATCAGCTCATAATTAATTTCACTGGGAATCGAACACTTGATCTAAGCGTTGCGAGCGTCATGCTCTACTGTTTGAGCTACACACTTATTAAACACTGTTTAAAATGTTCAATTGCACTGAATCCAGTTGACCCACAACATCACAATCATACCAAGATTTTTAACATCATTTTAGGTTGTTTGTTATTAGATAAAAATAAAATAGCACAGGGAGCGTCATTCATTGTAAATAAAGATGCACAAACACACTTTACACTCAAAACCTTTGATAAAAAAGAAGTTTGTATGGTTTGAAATGCTAAACCAACAGATGTAGTGTTGAAGATAAAGACTGTTGTGTTTGATTATGGTGAGCAGTGTTGGAGAAAGTTACTTTTAAATGTAATGCATTACAATATTGCGTTACTCCCTAAAAAAATAACTAAGTTACTTAGTTACTTTTTTATGAAAAGGAATCCATTACATTACTTTTGCGTTACTTTTTCTCACCTGGGGTTAATAAAGTGAGATTAAATACATAAAGTATTTGTGTAATTTAACGTAGTTAATTTATTATAGTAATATAGTTAATTCTGAGATTGCATTTGACTGTTTTTATTAATTTTGAGGAATACTGAATGTTTTTGTGCAAGTGAGATGAGTAAATGCATGTTCACATTTAGTCTAGACCTACAATACCCATCATGTCCACACAGCGGACACAACACCTCTGCACTTTATTTCTCTCAACATGGGGACAGGAGAGCTGTCAGTCAATACATGTGAAATAGTAACTTGTTTTACTTATTTGAAAAAGTAACTTAGATATTTTGTTGTAAATTGACAACCTAATGCATTACTTGACTAGTTACTTGAAAAAATAATCTGATTACGTAACTCAAGTTACTTACCCCAACACTGATGGTGAGTGGCTCAAGTTGATAGTTAATGTGGTGATAGTTAACTAGTCTAAAAAACATCATCAGCCCTCTATAATATATAATAGATTAAAGTTAAGGCATTTAAATATTAAAATCATTTTTAGATTTCTAGTCTCATCGCACACAGGGTTCTGGTTTGATGTCTGTTTGAGTTTTTCTTGTCTGGCTGAATGTCTAAGACTCCTCTGCATGTTTCTGCAGGTAAAAGCCCGTATCCCAACGTCCTTGTGGACTCAAAGTTTTATAAAATGATCAAATGTGGCTATCAGATGTCCAGACCTGACTTTGCACCTCCAGAGATGTGAGTGAGATGTTCACTATCAGACACAAATATGACCATTTCCCACAATTTACAATAATGGTAAATCATCTAAACTATGATATAATAAAAATGGAAGTGAGAGAATGACGTAGTGATGTCAACCATCTTCATTAGGTGCATTCTGGGATGGATTTAAACACGTTTGAAGAGAGAATATGCATGGAAGCACATTCCCAGCATATAAAAAAACATGCTTTGGTAAATCTTAATTATGACATAATAAGTCAAAATTATGAGATACTAAGTCATAATTATGAGATAAAAAGACAAAATTATGAGTCATTAAAAAGTTGAAGTTATCAGATTAAAAAGTCAAAATTGTCTTTCTGTTATAATTATAACCATTTTAAGTCAGATTTCTGATTTAATTTTATAATTTTGAATTTTCGTGACATAATTAACTTTTCAAGTCATAATTTCAGCTACAAGTATAACAAGTATGTTATAATGTTGGCTTTTTATGTCATAATTTCAACTTTTCATCTCATAAATATAACTTAGTATCTTATAATTATAACTTAGTATATAGTCATAATTTTGATTCATTTTTATGTGGCAGAAATACACTTCCATAAATATGTGTGATGATGAGAACTTGGTGATGTTTCACTAGAATATGTGTATATTTCATTTGGTATAAACATTCATAACCACAATATATATTTGTATCCAAAACTAATTTCAAGCATTTAAGCAGAAGCTTTCAGATGAAAAGGTTTTAAATATCAATAGTTGAGTCAGGGTTATTATCGTTAACTAAAACTGAAACCATAAAAAATATATTTTCTTTTCTTGAAATAAATTAACATTAACTGAAATAAAATATAAATTAAATAAAATAAAATATAAAAATTCATTAACTTAAATTACTACACTAAAGTACTATTTTACTATTTACTATTAAAACTATTTTAGATGTATTTTTTTTAATAAAGCACTTGAAAAACACTTTTTAAACAGAATTACTTTAAAAAAAATTCAAATGTAAACAGAAGATTAAAAAAAAAAAAAATCAAAATTGTAAATATTAAAAACTATAATGATATTAATGATATTAAAATAAGATGAGTCGAGTGTCCAAACCTTTGACTGATCGTGTGTGTGTAGTTTTCATTCTCTTGACATCATGACACACATGAATCTTTCTATAGTCACTCAGCACTAAACACACACAAATAGAATAATAAAAAACATGAAAATTGCTACATTTTCCACGGGTTGCTCTGACTCAGACCCTGCGTCTCGCTCAGCTTTGGCTCCTGTTTTTGTCGTCCTGCGCGGATTTTCGGTTCTGCATGTTAAACACATGATGCGACTGCAAGGCCTTGATTTTCCACTCATTTCATGCTCATCCCCTCATCTTTATCCACGCCGTCTCTCTCTGAACTGTGAGACTTTACTGTACTTCTGTGTACGTGTTCTTACTGTTAATTAAAACCATTTCAAAATTGTTTTTGGCAATTGAAATAAAGCTGAAATAAAATAAAATATAAATATTACATTTAAAAACCTATATAAACTTATTTTATTTAAAATTTTACTTAATTTTATTGTTTTTAAATGCTTTTGAAGAAGGAAAATGTATTGAAGCCCATTTCTGCCACATAAGGAAGAAAAACCATGCTTTGGTAAATCTTAATTATGACATAAAATGTCTTAGTATGTCAATTTTGACTTTTTATGCCATAATTAAGTCATTATTTTGACTTTATTTTTTATTGAGCATCTCAGTTAAGTTAATTTCAGAACTTTTAAACCACTTATACAACTATAAACTTTCTAGGAGAGCGTGTGATTATTGTTTCAGTTCATGCGGGAGTTACGTGCAAAAACAATGTGACCCAAAAACAGCAATCAAGTGTTTAGTCACGCTGCACTGAACTCACTACAACACTGACCTGATACTGGAACAGATACACAACAGGCCACAGTTCAACTCTGAATCAAAAGAAAACAATCAGAAATTGTAATTGTACATTTTCATGACTATAAATTAGAAAAAAAGTTACAAAGAAACACTGAAATAAACATGAAATTTTGAAGTCGAACGACTGAAATAGTATTATCTTATGAAACATACTCTAATAATCTTTGTATTATTTACAACTTTGAAAAATATTTTTTTATAGTGTACTATAATGATTTAATCATAAACAAAGGCAATATAATACATATTTCTATGGTACTCATACTTTACAGTTTATGTCAAGTAAGAAATGTGCTTTATGAAATGCACTGAAATGAAATGACAAAAATGCAATGCAAAAAAGTCATAATGCTCATAAAAATAAAGGTTTAATTTCCATTTGGAAGATATAACGTCTTTTCTCTTTCTTTTGGTGTTGTGCTAAATCTGATTCTGACCTGTTCCTAATCGGTTCTGTGATAACGAACCACGTGATCTTGTGTGCAGGTACACAATCATGAAGATGTGCTGGAACCTGGAAGCCGCTGAGAGACCAACATTCAGCAAGATCGGTCAGATGATCGAGAGGATGCTGGGAGATGCACCTGACGAACAGGTAAACTCATACAACCTGCAGTAAGACCTGAAATGAACACATTATGGCCTGGTTTTACAGACAGGGCTTACATTGAGCCAGGATTAGGCCTTAGTTCAATTAGGACATTTAAGTAGCTTTTATAAACGTGCCTTCGAAAAAAACATGGTACGGTATCTTACACACTTCAAATTTCGAAAAATGTAGTCCATCCATGCATATAGAAAAACAGCATACTATACGGCAGGAGCAGTTAAAATAGTGTTATTTTCATCACAATCCTGTGTTTGTGAGTAATAAATGACTGACTTCTGTAATTATTTCCATAATCCTTCACAGGAGACAGAGTACAAAAATCTCCAGTCTGAAGAGCATAGTGACGAACAACCAGAGTCATGTGACCCTGTGAAGCATGAAGAGGAGACAAATGAGACATCATGTGACCAGGAAGAAGAAGATCAGCCTCTCATGAAAGCCAACAACTACCAGTTCTGCTGAGTTCGGCATAACTAACTGCCAGATCTTCTTTCTGTACGTCAATAACAGTAGCAGACACACACGTCAACAGAGATCTGAAGCGTCTACATTCATGCTATCTGTGGAAGCTTGTTTCCGCCACAAGATAAAAAAGAAACTGCACCTTTTTTATCACAACCGCAAGTTTATATCTCACAATGATGACTTTGTTTTTCTTGCAATTGCGAGTTTAGATCACACAATTCTGACTTTTTCTCTCGTAATTCCAAGTTTATGAGAAAAAAAGTCTGAATTGTTCGATTAGTCGCTGTTACCTTTTTAATTTTATTTTGTTCCATGGTAAAAACAGGCTTCCATAGTCATCAAACACAGTCTCGGTGTGATTTACAGGCACTGATTTTGTTGCTCTGCTTGAACGATCTTGTAAACGCTCTGGAGTTTGTCTTCTAAGATTAAGCGTGTTGTTTGAACATGAACTGGTTTCACTTCTCTGCGAAGAGCAAGAGTGGAAAAACTCCACACCTCGGATTTGCTTGTCGTGCGACATGCCTTTTTGGTAAACGTGTCTTTTTTTGTTACTTGAACTTCTCGGTTGTCGAGGTTAAAAAGCAGCGTGTTCAGCATTTTATCAAGAGAAATATTGTATTTGCAAACGCCGTGTGTTTCACTTCCACTTTGTACTTTTGCAATCATTGAAAAACTCACAAACAAACAAACATGATGTGGATATGCATCACACTAACTCTCCTAATCGGGATGTCAGCTCGGGTTTGCGTTTCATGCAGGATCGGTGGAGGTCAAAGGTCAGATATGAAATGATTCATCTGCTCTGTGAGCTGTCAGTTTGTCTCCTGCTCTAGTTCTTACTCAATCCTTGAAGGAAAACACAGTATTTTATTGCTTTCCGTGGAGATTACGGTGCTTTGGAGTGATAGCGCGAGGTCAGCGCAGGTTCGGAGGACAGATTCACGTCTCCAGCAGGTGAAATATTGACATATTGTTGGTGCAATAATGTGGACCGATCGTTGCCTTATTTCTGAAGATAGCTGTGGGTCAAAGGTTATACGCATTCTCATTAACCCACAACCTTAAAAAGCTTTAGAAATAGCGAGGAAAACAATGAAACCATTTTAGGAAGAAAAACCATTTGCTTTTTCCTGTAACGTAAAATGAAAGGTAGACAAGTTTCATTTCTTTTTAATATGGAAATTTACACTGAAAGATGTTCTTCTTCAGTATTTTTGACTTGTTCTCAAATACCAATTTCAAAACATTCTTAAATCAAGATACATTTATTTGTGAAGAAAAATTACTTATTGTTTACTGAAGATCAAAAATTCAAAAATTAGTGAGCTTTTGCTAAAAAAATATCACTTAAAAAATAACACTTTACAATAAGGTTTCATTTGTTAACATTCTACAGTTTTAATCTCAACATTTACTACTACATTTTTAAGATCAATAGTTGCATTAGCTGTGAACTAACATGAACATTTTTATTAACTAACATTTAGTAAAGGTTAGTACATGCTGTCAAATATATTGCTGATTGTTAGTAATGCATTAACTAATGTTAACAAATGATACTTTATTGTAAAGTGTTGCCAAAATGTCAATTAGATCAGAAAAAAATCATCTTTTCCCTTTGAATTGAGTTTATTTTTCTGACCACAATGACATTTTTTTTTTTTTTTTTTTTTAGCATAAACTCACTTCATTTTGATATTGACATTTTTTCAGAAAGCTTAAACTTAATATCATAAATCAAGATCCATTTACTTGAGAAGCAAAATTACTTAAGAATGAGATATTTGTAATGGGAAAACAAGGCAAAAATCTTTTTTATTATTATTATTTGCAGTGTAAACTCGAAAGAAATGCATTTATATGTCGGAAATGTTTAAAGCTAAATGCCAAACTTTGTTTTCAAACTTACTACTTTCATCAAACTCAAAAATTTTGTTCTGTAGATTCTTAATCATTTGAAATGGTTCTCAAAGCAAATCGTAGCATCAGACACACACTGCCAGAGTAACTTTAGGTTGCTTAAAAAATGTGATTTTTTTTTTTCCTCAAAGCACAAACTGCCATATGTATGTTTATATTTTATCCTTTTTTTACCTTTATTCTTATGCAACAATTTTTTTATTGTTTTAAGTTGAATATGAGATTTCACAATCATAATGAGGTCTTTCTGAGCGCTTATCTATATGTAAATTATCTAAATGCATATCTTTATGTATATTAATAGTTCCCATGATGCTCTCATTAATGAATTCTGCACCATGGATATCTACAGAACTGTATATTTTTGTTTTGCTACTGAAAGCTACTAATAAAGCACGCAAATGTCACATGATCTTGCTTTTATCAGTGAAATTCAGTTTATTGAGAGCGACCGTGAGGTCACTCGGTGTCAGTGGATTCAGCTGCTGCTCGAGTGATCAAGTCAAACACAAACTTATATTTGAGTCTGATTCTGAGTCATATCAGATCAAAATGCACTCAATAAATACTTCAACTTGTCAAAGAGTATTTCTATGTGTGAAAAAGCTGTTAAAATATTAAATGAAAATAAATACTGTTGGTTTTCTGCCTGTTGTGTGTTTCACTTTTCTCTGGGCAATAAAATGCTTCTTATTTACAACAATCATTAACATGTCAGAAGATCAAGACACAGTCAGAAACAGTTATTTTTCAAGGAAAAAAACTTCTGGCATCATTTACTCACCCTCATGCCACTCCAAACCTGTATTTTACACAGATGTATATGTTCACACTGCTTTTTTCCATCCAATGAGAGTGAGTGGTTATTTATATAGGCTTTAAAAAGCACCATACACTCAAAAAAAAAAAAGTGTAATTTTAAGATTTATGTATTTTAATTGCATATAAAATATCCATTCATTTTGGATTAAACCGTTTTTAACAAACTAATAAACTGATGCATATTTGTCAGTCATACATGAAACAGTCATGGTATAGTTTATTATTAACTAATTGCAACTATTGGATTTTATTTTAATGATATTCTCAAAATGCATTTATTAATATTCCTTAGAATCAACATAAATCTGCTGATTGCAAAAACAATTACATTTATTCAGTTAAAAAGTATAAAGTAAAATATGGCTAGCTGTAGCAATATTTAATTTGTTACAATGTATGAGATTAAAACAAATGGTATATATCGATGATAAATATATAAATTATAATATGGTTATACATTTAAATCACATTCACTAATGCAGTTTCATTTATGTATGAATGTTAAATA
Organism: Chanodichthys erythropterus; assembly: GCF_024489055.1. Taxonomy (NCBI): domain Eukaryota; kingdom Metazoa; phylum Chordata; class Actinopteri; order Cypriniformes; family Xenocyprididae; genus Chanodichthys; species Chanodichthys erythropterus. Next base: position 33,902,013 of record NC_090221.1, read on the forward strand.
TGCATCACATTTTATTAGTTATACAGTTTATTATGCAGTTAGTTTTTTAAAACTGTAATCCAAATGGATTGAAATTTTATATGCAATTAAAATACATAAATCTTAAAGGGATAGTAAACCCAAAAATTTAAATTTTTGTAATTTACCCTTATGTTGTTCCAGACCTGTATGAGTTTCTTTCTTCCGCTGGACACAAAAGAAGATATTTTGAAGAATGTTGAGGAATTAAACAGTTGATGGGCCCCATTCACTTCCATAGTATTTTTTTTTTACCTACTATGGACTTCAATGGGGCACGTCAACTTTGTAATTCCCAACATCCTTCAAAATATCTTCTTTTGTGTTCAAAAGAAGAAAGAACCAATATGAGGGTGAGCAAATGATGACAGAATTTTCATTTTTGGGTGAACTATCCCTTTAAAATCAATATAATCTAGTATCATAACAGTAAATGTGTGCTATATTCATGTTCTTCTCAAATCATAAGAATATGAAAAAGAGCTGCATGAGAGTGCTTTAAAAACCATTTTGTGCTTCACAGATCAAACACCAACATCATGATGGTGAATAAATGACGACAGAGTTTAATTTTGCTTGAATTATTCCTTTCAGGCTCCGAAACATCCTCATAGTTTCTCTCCACACGTCTCTTAAATAAAACCTATTCGGCATCTTTCCAGGCACACTTCCATTGTTTTTGTTGAGTAAACCTGCTGATAATCAGTCCCTGATTCAGTCAATCATCACTTCCTCAAACACAATTCCATCTGAGTGTTTCTCCAGTTCTCCGGCAGCTCCTTCCTCCTCCACTTCCTGCTGGTCAGAGTTGATCTGTGCCACTCCCAGCTTGTAGAGGGCGTCCCTGATCATCACCACCTCGCCCGGCTGGCACGCGCTCAGCACTTCTGTGATCTGCTGGTTCACGATGTCTCTGCTGCTCATGAAGTCCAGCAGTCTGTTATAGAGGTAGTAATACGCAGCGTTCTCGAACACTAGAGCCTTACGCCGAACCGCTACACTGTCGTTGTTGCTAGTTTCACCCTCGGATTGGTCGTACATCTCAGTGACCATGCCGGCGTAGGGTTCGAGCTCTTTGCAGAGGCTCATGGCATGGTGGGCATCGTGGGGGGTGTTCGGCCTGTCGGGACGCACTATCCAGCGAGAGGTGGATTTGGTTAGAGGGTGCAGATGAGGGTTTGACTCGGCTGCTGTGAGATCTAAACTGTACGGCTGATCCTGAAGCTCCGAGCAGGAGACGTACTGAGAGAGGGAAGAAGTTCATAAACATGTTAGGTTTTTCAAAAAAAAAAAAATTTATAAATAAGGATACATAAATAAATCAATAACGATAATAATAATAAATATAATAATTCAAACTAAACCTGAAATAAATGGACTAATTATTGTAAAATTTTACTTTTTTTTCAGAATGACGAAGATAAATAAATTATTACAATAGAAACAAATACTTTTCTAAATAATATAAAAAATAATATAATAAAAATAATAATGTATTATGATGATAATATTATTATTAAATTATATTGATGATAATAATAATCAAAAAAATATTGTTAAATTTATGTAACAGGGATGCACAGCCATGTTATTGTTATCGGTCCAATAAAAAAAATGTAGCCGATACATTAAAGACGATAAATAATGGATTATTTCCTTCAGCTGAGACACTTCAGATGCAAAAATGTTTGTGTGTGTGTGTGTGTGTGTGTGTGTATACATATATATACTTTCTTTTTTGCTTTTTTGTTTCATGAAGAAATCACAGCAGAATGACGATGAATAAATGAAAATAAATATGTATTATGATGATAATAATAATCATAATTTTATATATATATATATATATATATATATATATATATGTATTATATATATTATATATATATATATATATATATTATATAAATAATTTATAAATAAATCATTAATAAATGATTTTTGACAATTAAATCTCTCACCTGTGGTGTTGTAGTAGGATCAGAGAAACATCCCTGATTGTTCCCCCACATCTGTGAGGCCAGTTCAGGGTATAATACATCAGTGCAGAGCGCCACCTTCTGGGCACAATCCGCCACGTACACCGGCGGCCAGAAGCGGGAGGAAAGCAGCAGGTCGAGGTGATCTCGAGCGCTCTCTCTACGGACGATATACTTGGAGCCGCAAACCACCTGCCCAGAGATCAGCCTCACATCAGCTCATCTGAAATCTAATTCAGTCAGCATCATCACAAATAATAGTGAGTGTGTGTACCTGATGAGGACAGACTTTACTGATTTTGCCTGCTGTCATGAGCGCCTGTGGCTGACGTGCCGTCCAGAGTCCATTTTGGGTTTGTGAATACAGCAAAGACACAGACTCCAACAGCCCGTCCTGTCGAACCAAACAAGTCCATTCTGTACACGTTTTACACGCTTCATTGAGCTGTCAAGGTGCTTAGGTGATAGTATTTATAATTAGCTCAGTATGTAAGCAATAGAAGTTCATGAAAATGTCCCCATCTAGATAGCTAAGAAAATGTGTGTTGCCGTGTACCTTCGCACTGTCTTCTGCAGCAGGAACCCCACATTTCTCCAGCACATCTCTGAGCTCCTCTTCACTGTGCAGATCCATCTGATCTGGAATCAGACGACCCTCGTGGATCAGACGCACCAGAACCGACGGGTCCCCTGAAACACACACACAGAAAGATGCTTGATTCGAGCTATAAACTTTCAGGTCACAGCTTTCAGGGACATCATCAGTGACCTGTAGGAAAATAGCTAAATCAATGATGCAAACTTTATCAAATATGAGACAAATTCACATTCTGCTGTATAGAAGCTCTACAGAAGACAATAGTGTCATTATTCAGCTTAAGTCAGTTGATTCAATTCAGTTCAATAACTGTCAACTGAGCTACAAAAAAGTATTAATAAGCATTTTTACTGAAAAAAAATTACTTTTTTTTTAAATCTTATACTTCATATTAATGATACAAAACTTGGTAAAGGTTTTGGCACTTGATATGTGAACAAAACAAAAGCATGGGAATGATTCAAAAAGATTAAATTGTCCTGAAAAAAAGTCACACTTGTATTGTTTGCGGTCAAAAGTGAGCGCATTGGAAACACATTTCATCTAGTGGAAAATTTGGTACTGCTCACAAACAAAATCTTACTGAAAGCTCTTTTTTTTTGAGGTATCAACCTCAAATTTGGAACACAGCTTGATTAATTGTATGGCTTTGATTTTCTTGATTTTCTAGTTTTAGAGTAAAACATGTTTTGGAGAATATATATTTCATATAAAAATTTAAAATAGTATTTTTGTGCATTTTCAAAACAATAAACGCAAAATTCTATAACTTTTTTTAAGATCACTTTTATTACTTTAGCAATAATCTGCCAAATGTCATCTTTAAAAAGAGACCAAACTTGGGCCTGTGCTCCAAAGCATTTAAGATTTATCACAGTTGAAGTTGTAAACTTCATATTCAGGTCTATGATCAAAAAAGTGAATAAATGGATAATAATTACTGCATAAATATAATTCAGTACCATAAAATGCCTAAAAATACAAAATATTATCGAATATATCATTATAAATCATTGAAATAAAAAAACAAAAAAACAAGAAGAGCACCAGAGGGTTCAACGTGTCACTCAGTTGTGTCTGTACCTCTGTGTTGGGTGTCGGAGGTGATTTTGTCCTTCTCTGTGTTGATGGCGACCGTGTTCCTCATGAGAGGAGGGATGAACGGGGCGATGATAGAGGCGTCGAAGCGCGTGAGGGGAATGCTGGAGGGAAACGCCGCCTGCTCCAGCGCCTCGTTCTCCATCGTCAGCCAAAACTCATCAACATGCACCTCGTCCGGCGCCTGGAAATCAGGCCACGTGAACTACAGAGAGAGAACAACACTTATTGATCTGACCCATGAGATCTACTATTATTTCTATAATATTATAGTATTTATTCAGAATTTAAATGAGCTTTTATTTTTTTATTTTATATTTTCATTTTAGTCAGTTTATGTGCTTTTGTCATTTTTCTAGTTTATTATCAGATGCATTTTTAATTTTCATTTTGAGTTTTTCATCTAATATATATACTGTGTAAATGTTATTTCCAGCTGTAAGTGTCCTATTCATTGCTGTTACCTCCACGTTTTTGAGCAGTAAAGCGTTGTTGGTGTTGCGTTGCACAATCTCCAGTTTAGGTGCGATGCCGCACACGCCACAGATCATGTCGTTATAGTCTCGAACCGTCAGACACTCAAACGCCCAGTAACCGCTGCAGAACAGGTCCAGAACATGTGACACCTGCTCCGAGCTCAACACACCGTCTGCATGAGACACGAAGAGGTACGGTAAACTTCATGTGCACATTGAGTATATGAGAGATATGATGATGATGATGATGATGAAGCACCTGACAGCGTCTGTGAGTGTTTGATTAAACTGAGAGCAGCATGTGCAGGTTCTTCCCCCACTCTGATCTGATGTCGCATCTTAAAGAACAAATCCAGCGTCACCAGCAGTTTATTGCCCACATTAAACACACCTGAGAAAATCAAACACACAGAAACTGCATTTAAACATGTTGCACTGTCAGTGTTACAAGAGACACTACAGCACAGTGTTATTTTAGTATCATTAAGATAAGATACCATTAAAGCTTTTCATTTGAATTAGTTTTTATTTTCAGTTTTCATGTTAATTTGAAAGGTTTTGTCATTTAGTAGTGCATTTGTCATTTTATTAGGTTTTGGTTTTTGAAATATGTCCAAATACATATATATATATATATATATATATATATATATATATATATATATATATTTATATATATACACAGTATATATTATATATATATATAGTTTTTATTTTATTTTTAATTTCAGTCAGTTATTTTATTTATGTATTTATAGTTTTTTAATACATTTTATTTTATTTTGAATTAGTTTTTATTTTATTCTTAACTTCAGTTGCTGTTTTTGTCATTTTTATTAGTTTTTTAATGTCTGTATTTTATTTATTTTTTCATTTTAATTTTAGTGAAAGTTTTACTAATGTTGTGTTTCTGTCAATTGTTATTATTATTATTTTTAATTGTCTATATAGTTTATAAATTTTTATTTTACTTTAAATTAGTTTTATTAATTAGTTTAATTAATTTTATTTTTCATTTTAGTTAGTTATTAATTTTGTTTTTAATGTCTATTTTGCTGTGCTTTTGTCATTTACATGATTTTTTATTATTATATTGTTATTTGTGTTTCTGTCATTTTTATTATTTTTGATAGTCCAAATAGTTTTTATTATTTTTTTATTTTATTTGGAATTAGTTGTTATTTTCATTTTTTCAGTTTTATTTTTAATTCTTAGTTTTAAGTTTTTTTAATTTTTTCCCAAGTTTGAGTATTTTTTGTGTGTTTGTGTCATTTTTATTAATTTAAATAATTTTAATATTTGTCAATATATAGATTCTATTAATTTTTATTTCAGTTTTATTTAGTATTTAGTCAGCTTTAGTTATTTTATTTTTTTATATTTTACTTTTCTTCTTTTTTTTGGATTTAATTTCAGTTAATGTTTATGTATTTATTTATTTTTTACATGTGATTTCATTTCATTTCATTTTTTTTTTTTTTTTTTTTTTTCAAGTAATGAAAAAGTTTCTTTACATTTTTAGTTTTAGTTAACTATAATAACCCTGAGATGATTACCATAAACATAGTTGTATTCTACTTAAGATTAAAGCTTAGCATGAAAACGTCTGGTCTGACAAATGCATAAAAAAAAAAGTCAAAACTATTTTTGTGGCAGAGCAACAGTTTTAAAAAGAATATTTCTGCAAAAATTAGTTAAAGTATATTTAGCACATTGTATGTGTGTGTGTGTGTGTTTACCTGGATGCAGGTCAGTGAAACTGTGTATCGCCAGACACTGGAGATTCGTACAGACTTTCAGCTGCAGAGTGACGGGACGAATCAAAAGATCCGTCAACAACCAGCATTCCTCCAAACCCGCAACTGAACTAAACAACACAAAACAACAAAACATGTAAATCTCCCTCTGATAACATCCATTCCCCATCCGGTCAGGTTCCCCTCACCTCTGGTCTCCTTTAAACAGCGGGTACTGACACAGACTGCAGTGTGTGGCTGCCGACTCGTAGAAGCTGGGCCACCCGTTGTTCTCCTCCGTGTCTTTCTCTTGGCTGTTGAGCTCTTGTATGAGGCTGAAGATGTCCTGTAGTTCGCTCTCGCTCTCTGGGAACTGCAGACACGAGCGCAGCAGACTGACGGTGGAGTGACGCTGCTGCTCTTTCTGAGCGCCGCTCAGAGGTTGAGACGAGTCCAACAAGAGCGCAGAACTGGACACATCCTCAGCGGACGGCTGGACAACAAACACACACACATAGACACAGACACATTAGTGAGGGGAAACATGATTTTGGTTGCTCTTTTGTTTGATGTTTTATGTACAGTGCAAAACGCCAACAGTCCATCAAGTGTGGAGCTGAAACCACTCTTACTGCAATAAGAGAGAAAAAAATGTGCAAAAAAATGCTCAAGGCAGTTGAACATAGTGGTGTTTTAGAGGTAAAAAATGATATAAATACTGTTTGGTTTCTCGCACAAACCGTTCGTTTCATGTCTTAGGACATCAATGTGTCGTCACGAGCCGCAGGGTTTAATTTGGATTTGTCTGTGCATGTTTTTTTGACTCTTATAGATGATGTTGTCATTGACACGCATTATAAGACTGACAGACGGCAATGGTTAAAAATCATCATTTGTGTTCTACTGAAGAAACAAAGTCACCTACATCTTGGATGCCCTGGGGGTAAGCAGATAAACATCAAATTTTCATTTTTGGGTGAACTATCCCTTTAAATAACTTTATGCTCATAGGGTGTGTCAAAACTAACCACAAGTTTGCTTTTCTTGGCGGGTTTGTTGGCGAGCTCACAGCCACAGCTCGGACAGTTTTGAGGTTTGTGTCTGTTTTTATAGACGTAATCACACGCAGGGTTCTTACATCGACCTCGACCTCTCGCTGTTGACAAACCCAGAGCCTGAAGAACAGACAAACACATACAGCACCAGTCAACAATTTGCTGATCACATATTGAATCCGTACACAACACAAATTTGTTAAAAAGTATGCTTTCTATATGCTTGAGTGTGAACACTAACTAGGGAGGATCCAGCTGATTTCTTGAAGGGCACCATGGAGAGGATCTTCACGCCGTTGTCTGTGATGATGTACTGGTTACTGCTGACCGTGATGGGCTTCTACAATCACACCGTTAAACAGCTTTTACAATGTATCACGGACACCAACCTCAGATTATTATTATCCTCTCCGAGTGTTGGGTTCAGTAATCTCACCTGATCTGAGGCGCTGGGTGTGATCATGTGACCCAGCTGTTTGAGGGTGCTGGGTTTCAGACCGGTCATGTGTTCACTGGGTGATGGTTTCACTAGAAACACAACATATTACCACTAAGAGAGTCAACAATGAAGATAATATGAATGAAACCCAACAGATATCTTAATAGATCATTCCTGGGTGTTTCACTAACCAGCTCTGATGATACTAGCATCTGTTTTGACTTTATCAGGGGGAACCGTGATCCACTGCACCACTGTGGACTGGCCAGATGCATCTATGGAGAAACACGCTACATGTGAGCATCAGAAGCATTTCATTTGCAGTTTCATTAGTGTTTTTAAATAACGGCTGACTCACTGTTCTGGGCAGGTGCTGGTAGAATAGCTCGTATCCGGCGTTTCTGTACAATACTGCTGTTTTTCTCTCTTGTGATAACCTGAATTTGCCCACCACCCAACGCTCTGAAACGACACAAAACAGACTCATTAAAGAGTCGCAGCTGAATGAGGAAGAAAAGACAATAAAATATTCACTACTTTATGCATTTTATGCAAACAGTACACAATATGCAATGACATATGCAGTGCTCAGCGTAAATGAGTACACCCCCTTTGAAAAGTAACATTTTAAACAATGATCACAAAAACAATTTCCAAAATGTGGACAAGACTAAGTTTTATATAACGTCTGTTTAACTTATAACATGAAAGTAAGGTTAATAATATGACTTTTTTTAGAACAAAATTTTCAGTTTTACTCAAACTAGGGTGAAGCAAAAATGAGTACACCCCACTGAAAGTCTCTGGAGAAAAGTTAAATTTTAGACTACAAATGTCTAATTGAGTCTAATTATTCATTACACAGGTGTAGAGAGCTGATTATAAAAGGGTGTTAAAACCCCTTCCCATTTCATGCTGTCAGCAATGGCACCACATGGAAGAGAAATGTCACAAGACCTGAGAAAGAAAATATTTTCTTTACACCAGAAAGATGAAGATCAACAAAGCTTTACTTATCAGTCAGAATACTGTAGCAAAAGTGATACAAAAATTTAAAAAATTTGGAACTGCAACCATCTCACAGAGACGTCCAGGTCGTCCACGGAAGTGAACACCTCGACAGGAGCATCTTCTGATGAGAAGGGTTGAAGAAAATTGGCATGTAAGTTCACCGCAGTTATCTAAAGAAGTAGAAAGCCAAACTGAGGTGACTATTTCCCGTGACACAATACGGCGTACACTGCAGAGGAATGGCGTGCGTGGGTGCCGTCCACGAAAGAAGCCTCTCCTAAAGCCCAGGCATTCTTGAAGAATGGAAAAAGACAGATGTTGCAAAACTTGTTCATTCTATGCCTAGAAGACTTGGTGCTGTCATTAAAAATCATGGAGGCCATACAAAGTACTAGATGTGGTAGATTGTTGTGGGGTGTACTCATTTTTGCATCAACCTAATTTGAGTAACACTGAAAAATGTGTAATCTGTTATATTATTAACCTTCCTTTCATGTTCTAAGTTAAACAGATGTTATATTAAACGTAACATTTTGGAAATTGTTTTTGTGTTCTTTGAGATAGTTTAAAATGTTTAAAGGGGGTGTACTCATTTACGCTGAGCACTGTATTTCATCCAGTAATACGCTACACTGTAGTCAAATCATCTCAATATATTGCATGTTCAATTTAGCAAGTGTTGTCCGGTTATCATGAGGAATTAATAGTTATTTTGAATTTTTAATCCAATTTTTGTGTTAAAACTGTGTTAATTATTTTAAATAATATGTTAAATAATGAGTCAAGAAAGAAATGGTAATGTTCATATGTCACACTCGATATAAGTGTTGTTAATATTATTTATAATGAAAACAAAAAAAAAAATGTTTTCTGTAATTGAAAATAGAAATATACAAATTTAAATAAATATTAGATGAAAAATGTAAACAAAATAAATTATTATTATGAAATAAATAATTTTACATTTACGTACTGAAATGATTAAAAACTGAACTAAATCAATTTAAATAAATTAAAGCTAAATAGAATAATTAAAAAATAGAATAAATTAAAGCTAAATAGAAACTTTAAAAACAGAAATGGCAAAAGCACAATAAAATTACTAAAAGTCAAATGAAAACAAAAAGTATAAAACACAAAATATTAATAAATACTATAAAAGTATATAATGTTGTAAACTGCAGATTTAGTTGAATACAGAAGGTCATCCAGGTGTTCCACAGTAAACGTGTGAGTAGTGTGCACTTGAGTGTCTTACAGGACTGCGGTGCATTCAGCGCTCTGTGCTCCATCAGATCTGTTGACAATGGCGCCATCAAGTGTTTGTTGAACTGACACTGCATTCATCTGCTCTCTCTTTCTACGCCCCCCCCTGCGGGCAGCAGCGGTCCCGCCATCCTGAGCTTTATCTGAAGAGGTTTTCTGAGTAATAACGGAAGCGTTCGTCTGGTCTTGTGTCTGTTCTGTGTCTCTGGACGTCTCAGAGTCTGTCGGAGGATCTGGAGGTTTGGAGTCGTCACACTGTTTTCCTGAAGATGGGGTGCTTTTAACTGAGCTTCTCTTAGCCTGTAAAAGTGGGAAATACAATTTGTTGTATATTTACCTATTTTCCAGTACATATTTCAGTTCAGGAAGTTTCATATTTCACTTTTTTTATTTTAATTTACATATATATTATTTCAGTCACACTTTAGTTTAGGGTCCAGTTCTCACTATTAACTATGACTTTTGTCTCAATAAACTCCTAATTACTGCTTATTAATAGTTAGTACGGTAGTTGTTAAGTTTAGATATTGGGTAGGATTATGGGATGTAGAATATTGTCATGCAGAATAAGGCATTAAAATTTGCTTTATAAGTACTAATAAACAGCCAATAATGTCTAGTTATATGCATGTTAATAAGTTAATAACTATTTAATATTGAGAATTGGACGCAGTTTTGAACAGTAGTGTATTTTTCTGTCTTATTTTCTCTGAAAAAGTCATTGTAAAAAAATCTCAACAAGACAAGTCAACAGTACATGATTTCATGAAGTAGAAAATACATGGAAAGATGGTTCTTTCATTACTGAGAAGCACCAGATTTTTCACTGTATGCTTTAATTTAATGATCTACAGTATGAATTCATTTTAATGAGTTTCGGATATGACTGATTGAATTTGAGTAACAGCATGACAGTAGCACAGGTTTGAGGACTTACTGTTGCCACCCACTTCCCGCCGAGATGTTGGCCGCAGTCTGGGCACTGGGGCGGTTTGTGACGGGTGACGTACGAAAACACACACCCGGGTGTGGTGCAGCTGCCCCATCCTCTCCGTGTGTATTTGATGGGCTGAAATCACAACACAACACAACTACAAAGTTTGTAGTTTTAAAAAAAACTACACACATTTTTTTTTTTTTTTTCACCGTTCTGGGGTGCGTTTCCTGAAAGTGTCGTTAGTCACCTATGGTCTTACGTCCCATTGAACTCTATTGGTAATGACAGGAAACGCACCCCTGGTCAACAAACACCAAAACTGAGGTTGGTCTAAATCAGCAGTTCTTGACGCCAATAAGCTGAAGTCTCACTTCTGATGTGTTTATAACCGCAGAAGCAAATCACTGATCACAGACCATATGGAAGTGCACATGTTCTGTAAAAATATTGTATTACTTATTGTTTTTGTAGATGCAGTAATGTGATCAGCTAAGGACAATTTTCTCCATTCAAAGTGTCTATATAATAGAATATTGTTGTTTTATTAACATTTAAATTATAAAAATTAAATCAGTAAAGATAATTGCAAGATAAAGAATGAGTATTTAGAATTAATAATAATTTTATTGTATAATATTGTAATTATTATTATTAAAATATTGTTTTTGTTTTATTATCATTTAAATTATAATTCATAATCACAATAAAAAAATAAATCAATGAAGAAATATAATACTTCTGGATTAATACTATTATTGCAAGATAAAAAAAAAATGAGTATGTAATAATAATAATAATAATAATTTTAATTTTATTAAAAATATTTTTTTTATTTTTATCACTTAAATTCTAAAAATTAAATCAATAAAGAAATATTTTACTATAACATTAATAATATTCCTAAAAATACTAAATATTAAAAATACGAAAATTACTAAAAATATAAACTAACATTATTTAAAATAGTATTTAATAATAATATTTTTTTAAATTATTATTAAAATATTGTTTTTGTTTTATTGTCATTTAGATTATAATTAAAATTATAAATTATAATTAAAATTACAATAAAAATTGAATTAATAAAGAAATATATTACTATAATATTAATACTATTACTATAACATAAAAATATTATTTAATAATAATAATAACAACAATTTTTTTATTATTATAATAATACATTTAGCGTACAACAATAACATTACAATACTAAGATTGATGTCTGTCCATATATTAAACCATGCAGCTTTTATTTTGTAGAAAACCATGAGGGAGAACTTAAAGCGTCTCTTTTCTTGACAACAGAATTATAAAATGATTTTCATTATAAATTTGGCACATGGTGCATTTTCAAATACACATAGGCCACCCAAACTCAGAGCAGATGCAGAGATGAGGTTTGTGTGGAGAAGTTTTCACATGGAAACACATACTGGAAGCAACTAATCAATGCATGAAATAAATGTTGTTTAAATGTATTTGAAAAAGCAGCATTTTTCCCCCACATGTTACTTCTCAGGTTAGAAAACACGGAAATCTGTATTCTTATGGAAACATCCCATATCAGCAGATGATTTACTGACCAGTTTAAAGGAGGGTTTGGGTTCTGGTTTCACAGTGCTCATTACCGGAAACATCATTATTGGGCTGGCCGTGTTGATCACTTTATTTTCGAGGCCCTGAAAAACACAAATGAATAATTTCGAAACAATAAAAAACGTCTCGGTTACGTATGTAACCCTCGTTCCCTGAAGGAGGGAACGGAGACGTACGTCAGTAGTGACCGACGAATTGGGATATCGCTAGAGAGCCCCTATCAGCTTCGAGAGAACTAAAACAAGCCAATGGAATTGGCGTGCGATATTTGCATAATGCGCACCTCCCCTAACAGGTGGATATAAAAAGGGGGGCAGATGCAATCGCACTCTGTTTTTTGCTGAGGAGACAACCGGTGTCTGCACTGCAGCGAGGGTACAGAAACTGTGGCGACGGGACGTACGTCTCCGTTCCCTCCTTCAGGGAACGAGGGTTACATACGTAACCGAGACGTTCCCTTTCAGTCGGTCACGTTCGACGTACGTCAGTAGTGACCGACGAATTGGGATCCCAACTAAAACGCCACAGTTACGAAACCCCTTCCAGTGCCCAGCGCAGGCTCTAGCCGCCCGTCGCACCAAGGGGACGGAGAAGGGGGCGAGCTTACGCCGGGAAGTCTACTGCTGTTCCGATATACCCACTAAGTAAACTAGACTACACTGGGGAAGCGAACCCGTAAGGAACGCTGCGGAACCACTACCTACCCAGAGGGGAAGGAATTTACATGGAAAACATATGGACTGGCCCGCAGGGCAGAACGCATATGAGTCCCTGGGATGGCTCCACCTGAGTAGGGGGAGACTCATCTGACAGGAGAAAGCAGAAGCTCTGCTAAGGGAAAGACACGGGCTCACCGTAGGGAGTAACCGTGGACAATACACATATGGAATCACTCACGTAGAGGGATTGCAACATATGGAACCCAACCAACAGACAACATCGAAGATGGATGTTGGTCTGGCATCAGACACTCCGCAATGCCCGAGCCGAAGGTGGAGGAACTCGACAGGGTTCACCGAACGGGGAACACGACTGGAGTCAACAGATGCACATATCCTGCCCAGGGGGCGGGAGTGGCATTGCAAGCCGACACGAGCACAGGTTCAACGCGTCTACCGGCTGATGGAAGCGAGTACACGGGAAGAACCAGCTTACACGTAAGCTAAAAACCCTAGCAAACGTGTTGGGTGTCGCCCAGCCCACAGCTCTACAATCTGTCAGCGAGGCGCCATGAGCCAGCGCCCAGGAAGAGGCCACTCAGGTGGAGTGGGCTCTCAACCCGAACGGGCAAGGCACGCCCTGGGAACATAAGCCAGGGCGATGGCATCCACTAACCAGTGGGCCATCCTCTGCTTGGAGACAGCCTTTCCCTTCTGCTGGTCTCCGTAACAGACAAAGAGCTGATCTGAGGTCCTAAGCTTCAAGTTCTATCCACGTAAACACGCAGGGCGCGAACTGGAAAGAGCGAAGCTAGGGCTGGGTCTGCCTCCTCCGAAAGCAGCGCTTGCAGGTTCACTACCTGATCTCAGAAGGGAGTGGTAGGAACCTTGGGCACATATCCAGGCCGGGGTCTCAGGAAGACGTGAGAATCCCCAGGCCCAAATTCCAGGCACGATTCGTCGACCGAAAATGCGTGCAGGTCCCCTACCCTCTTAACATGAGGCCAATGCAACCAGGAGGACGGTCTAAGAGACAGTACTTTTAACTCGATTAATTGCAAAGGCTCAAGGGATGACGCCAAAGTTAGCTAAGAACTAAGGTGAGATCCCTAGAGGGTAAGGAGGGTGGGCAAGGAGGAATCAGTCCCCTCGCCCCCCTCAGGAACCTGATGATCAGACCGTGTTTCCCCAGGGCTTGCCATCAACTGCATGGAGATGTGCAGCGAAGCGGCAACATACACCTTGAGGGTGGAGGGAGACAGCCTTCGCTCCAAGCCCTCTTGCAGGAAGGAAAGCACAGATCTGACCGAGCATGATCGGGGGTCCTCTCGTCTTGCGAGATGAGCACCATTCAACGAATAGGTTCGACTTCAACGCATAGAGGCTCCTCGTGAAGGAGCTCTAGCGGAAGTGATGGTGTCTACGACCGCCTGCGGGAGATCACCCAGAACCTCCGCATCCCGTCCAGGGACCACACGTGGAGGTTCCACAGGTCGGGACGCGGGTGCCATAGGAAGCCCCATCTCTGAGTCAGGAGGTCCTTCCTCAGAGGAATCGGCCAAGGAGGGGCTGTCGTGAGGAGCATTAGGTCCGAAACCCGGGTCCGAGTGACCAATATGGAGCCACTAACAAGACCTGCTCCTCATCCTCCCTGACCTAGCACAGGAGCTGTGCGAGAAGGCTCACTGGGGGAAAACGCATATTGCGTAGGCCCCGGGGCCAGCTGAGTGCCAGGGTATCCGTGCCGAGCGACTCGCCGGTCAGGGAAAACCACTGGCCGAGGGCAGTTCCTGGGGAGGCAACAGGACTACCTGGGCCTCGCCGAAGTAGTGCCAGATCAGCTGGACCGCCTGGGGATGGAGCCGCCACTTGCCCGCAAGTGGAGGCTGCCGTAAGAGCTCGTAGGCTGCACGGTTAAGCACACCTGGGACATGAGTGGCCTGAAGCGACCTCAGATGCTTCTGACTCCATAGCAAGAGATGGCAGGCGAGTTGCGATATGCGACGGGAGCGTAGACCAGCCTGATGGTTGATGTACGCAACGGCCGCCGTGCTTGTCCGAGCGGACCAGTACGTGCTTGTCTGACAGCAGCTCCTTGAAGCGGCCCAGTGCAAGACATACCGCTAGCAATTTGAGGCAATTGATATGCCAATGCAGTCGAGGCCCCGTCCAAGACCCGAACCGCATGCCCGTTGTACATGGCCCCCCATCCGGTGGTAGAGGCATCTGTGTGGACCACAGCGTCCAAGGGGTACTCCCGCCCGCAGGAACAAAGGGTCCGACCACCGGATGAGGGTAGGGCGGCAGCTCCGTGTCACGAGGACACTGAGCGTGCTGCGCTGCCATGGCCATCTCGGGACCCAGTCGCGGAGCCGGTGTTGAAGCGGCCTCATATGGAGTAACCTGAGCGGCGAACGCGGCTGCAGATGCCACATGCCCCAGGAGCCTCTGAAGTCTTTCAGTGGGGCCGCCATCCTGCGCTTGAGCGAACTCAGGCAGTTCAACACCGACTGGACGCGCTCCTCAGAGAGGCGCACAATCCAGGCGACCGAGTCTAGCTCGAGACTGAGAAAAGAGATCCTCTGCCCGGGGGCGAGTTTGCTCTTGTCCCAGCTGACCCAAAGACCCAACAGGCTGAGGTGAGCTAAACCATCTCCCTGTGTACGCACAACTGCTTCGTGAGCTGGCCAGGAACAACCAGTCGTCGAAGCAGTCGAGAATGCGAACGCCCTGTTCCTTGAGGGGAACAATGGCCACCTCCGCAACCGTGTAAGGCGTGGAGCGACAGGGCCAGCCCGAAGGGTAGGAGTTTGTACTGACATGCTCGACCCGAGCGCAGAATCGAGACATGAAAGTATGCATCCTTCAGGTCGAATGCTGCAAACCAAACCCCGGGACGGACGCACTCGAAAATGCGCTTCTGCATGAGCACCTTAAACGGCAGCCTGAAGGTACCGGTTCAAGACGCGCAGATCCAGGATTGGCCATAGCCCACCGCCCTTTAGGGTACAATGAAGTAGGGCTGAACCTGACTTCAAATCGGCTGGAGGGACCGGCTCGATTGTATCCCTCGCCAGGAGGACAGCAATCTCCACTCGGAGAACAGGTGCAATGTCCAACGACACCTAAGTGAAGTGGACACCCCTGGACGCCGGAGGACACCGGGCGAAATGAATCGCATAGCCGAGTCTGATAGTACGCATGAGCCAGCGGAACGGGCTGGGGGCACTAACCAGGCCTCCAGACACCGAGCCAGCAGAACCAAACGCACCACAGACGTACCGGGGGTGGGGCAGCGAACCAGAGTACGGGGACCCGACTCGGGCGGCGTGGTAGCGGCCCAGAGTGTGATCAGACTCTGCGAGGTAGCAGTGCGTATGGGAGACGGCACACGGGGCGCAGCCTGCACCAACACACTGACACCTGCTGGCGAGGTGAGAGGGGGCTGGGAGTAGCAACGCGGGGCGCTGCACATCGCCAGCCACACTCTTGGGACGTAGAGGATCGGAAAACAGTTCTTAGTGGGTACCGCTGGACTCCGGAGAGCCAGCGGCGGAACAGACCAATTCTCCACCCGGCCCTCCTCCGGGGAGAAAGAACCGTTTACGTCAACTCCAGGTCGCCATATCTCCAGGACCGTCTCCCGCTAGTCAGGTGACTGCGGGTTGAGCGGGCTGGGTTCAAGGCCAGTTTGTGAGATGAGCGCATCGAGAAAGCACACTTTGACGACGGCACATCCCAGCAAGACTCGCCAGGGGTGTTTCTGGACCACCATGGTGGACATTGTCTGGCCAGGGGCCTGCGCTTTGATTTGCATCCTGCGTAGCTCAACCCCGACTCAGAACTACCCACATGCAATGAGTGCTTTGACCTACTGCAGACTTGCCAGGGGCCAAGACTCATGCAGGGCAGAGGTGGTGTGCCCGTAGCACTGCCACCCCACCCTAGGGGGTAGTGAGAGAGAAAAAAACTTGTAGTGCAGATTATGACCCTCTTGGCGTTCCATATTAACGCCAAAAAAGGCCACAAACTGCCAAGTTTTTTCATGCACATCCGGGCTAAGCCAGGGGGCGGGGCAAGGCGAGTACGCGTCGCACGACATCCCAGAGACCCGGGAAAGCATGGTTGCCAAGTCTGAATCCGATTCGGCATGAGCACGCCACAACCGTGGGACGCTCAGCCTCATCTTCATGTTCAGAGCCCAACAATACTCTCTCCAATGTAGCAGTCGACATCTGATCCTCTGCTGGAGCCCTGACTAAGATGTTAGGTCCTCCATATTTATTTTAAGGAGGACCAGCAACACATGCAGAAGCTACCAGCCATGTTGGACAGTGAACGTGGCCGCCCAACTGGACGACACACGGCACCCTGGGCACCGACGTGGCCATGTATCTAAACATGATCCACCCACGAACATAGTCACAACATGTTTGCGATGCACTAGAGGAGTGGGGGGCCCACGGAGAATGACTCGGCGGGTATTGCCCCACTGTGATCCTCTGGTCACCCAGGCTTATTAACCAAAGTAGCACTTTTCTGATTCAGAAAAATAACTAGATCGGGGAATAAGTGAGGGGACTCCACCGAGTCTCGACCGTGCATCTAGAGCGCCAGACAGCGCGCAGGGTTGCCGTGGCTACGCGCGCTGTCAGCCGGCAATTCGACGGCACACGGCGCGCTGAGCGCTCAAGCCCTTACGAGAAAGGCGAGCAAACAACGCGCCGACGTGGACATATTTCCATAAGAAAATATGACCACCCACAAACACAGTCTCAGCACGCTAAGCAGACATGAGAGAAAGTGATCGTGGCCGTCAGAGAGGATAGGAAACGACCGCCTCCAGAAACGCACAGACAGAATGACATCTTGAAAAAGACGCAGTGTCTGTCTGTGAAGCTCTTTTAGAAGGGGAAACTTCAGCTCTTTTGTGTCGAGACACACAGGGAGCGTCACGACGTGTTTAGAAAAACACAGGAGGAACCAGACCAAATCGCAGACCAACCAGTGGAATTACAGCGGAACGCTGGGAAAACAGTAGATGTTTCCACCCGGCTCACTCCAACTCGCGACCTCGCTGCAGGCATCGTCACACCAACACAAGCGCCGAAACTTCTTCAGAGGCTTGAAGTTCAAACAGCCGCAGGACACCAGGTAGGCTCCGAAGCGAAAGACAGAGTGCGATTGCATCTGCCCCCCTTTTTATATCCACCTGTTAGGGGAGGTGCGCATTATGCAAATATCGCACGCCAATTCCATTGGCTTGTTTTAGTTCTCTCGAAGCTGATAGGGGCTCTCTAGCGATATCCCAATTCGTCGGTCACTACTGACGTACGTCGAACGTGACCGACTGAAAGGGAACTAAAGCTGTACATTCATTTGTTTAATTAATCATGCTCCATTCGTGTGCTTTAATGTGAATTTTGCGGTAACGATTGACAGCTCACCTGATTGGGTATTATGGCAACTAGATGGGTGGCATCTGCCTTGATCTGAGGCATCAAAGCCCCGCCTTCCATTCCATTCTCTATCGCTATGCCAACGTCACCATAAGACACTTGAGACTCCTCCCTCTTCATAAGCAGAGTAGCAGCTTTGTGACAGTCCTGTCCAAGACTCATCAGTCTGTCACTGACACTGGAATTCTGGGACGCGGCCGTGTCCTCACTAAGGGCCTCAATGGCGATGCACTGTTCCGAGAGCTCCACCTCACTGCCCAGAGTCATGGGGGACACGAGAGGCTCCTGAGCGGAGACCCGAGGGGCTCCATCCACGGCCCCGTCCGCGAGAGCATCCATCTCGCATTCACCTTCGGCCCGCTCCCCTCCCGCAGAAGTCTTGGGTAGGAGCACATAATTCGCCCTTGGGAGGATCTTGCGGAAACCTGGGACGTCCTGAGAGGACGCAGCTGCTGATTGGCTGCTCTGTAAAAAGAAATGTCAAATTTACGGTCATACACAAACACACACACACACAATTAATATATATGACAATAAAGTCTAATCTAACTAATTTAAAAAAAATGGCCTAATTTTCAATATTTATATTTTAAAAATAAGGAATGTATTTAAATATAAATTAAATATATATTTAGATATTCACACACTTGAAACATTTATTTTAAATCTAAAAATAAAAAAATTAAACATACACACATATATTATATATATATATATATATATATATATATACATATATATACATATACATTATATACATTATATACATATATATATATATATATATATATATATATAAAATACACTCAAAACATTTATTATAGATTTATATTATCTATATATCTATATATTATATATTATCTATCTATATATATATATATCTATATATATCATATAGATATAGATATATTATATATATATATATATATATATATATATATATATATATATACTATATGCCCAGTGCCACAATGACAATAAAGTCTAATCTAATTAAACTGCAAAAATAGGCCTAATTTTCAATATATTCTTTAAATAGGAAAAGTATTTAAATTTTTACTTAAAATAGGAATCTCTTCTTATTACCAGAAGAATTGACAAAATGTCTCGCCAAACATTTATTCTTGACCAAGAAGCCGTTTTCATACATCATAATAGGGAAGAAAAGACGAATGCAACTTCTGTTTCATTCTGATTTTAAAGTCAGATTAGCAAGATTTATGCATAACTGTCATGGAACTAACCATATTTATTTATTCAGTTAACTTCCATCTCCCTAACTTGAAATTCATTTGCATTGGTCTTCTCACAGTAACAGACTTACAGGGTCGACGCCGTCTTTCTCCATGCGCGCTCTCTCCAGGTAATAACCTCGATCCGCCACGTTCAGCCTCTTCCAGCTGTCGCTGATGCATTTGTTGATCTCAGACTGGGGCAGATCCGGATGCTCCTGCTGAACGCTCTGATGCACATCAAAGTAGTACAGCAGATACGCTGACCTGTGACAGCAGACAGGCCGTCAGTGCAGCTCAAACAACTACAGACATACAGTGGAGGGTTGACGGTTTGGTGGGAACCTGCTTGTGTGTTCAGGTTTCTCCATGAAGGTCTACCTGGGCTTCTTGGGTTTGTCTGAGTTCTCCATGCTGCTTTTGCTCTTGCGTTTCTTCTTGGGTGAAGGAAGTTCCAGAAGCGTGTAGCAGCTCTCCACCTCCATCTCTCCATAAATGGCCTCCATCTCTAATAGAATAGGGAATGAGAGTGAAAGAAAGATGTAAACTGGGAAGAGACCTTTAAATTCAAACCTTTTAAAGTAATTTTTTGTATCACTAATAAAATTAGGTATATTTTAAGACTGTTGTTCACCAGATTTATCCTGTAAAACTGGTGATTGCAAGGCTTTGACTTGAACTGGTTTTTGTAAAGAAAAAGAAATGACCATTGTCCATTTATTTTATGTTTGTATTTAATATTTTGGAGTGACTTTATTTTTTTATTTTTTTTTTGTTAAAAAGAATATAAACATTGAAATGCAACTCATAGAAAAAATGTAGTATTTTTCGATGTTAATGATGTTGAATTTAAAATGTGGTATAATATAAATGTATGTATTATATATGGAAAATTATTTATCTGCACTTTCACTCGTTTTAAAATAAAAATAGGTCACTACCTTCAAGGGTTAGTTCACCCAAAAATGAAAATTCTGTCATTTATTACTCACCCTCATGCCGTTCCACACCCTTAAGACCTTCGTTAATCTTCAGAACACAAATTTAGATATTTTAGTTGAAGTCTGATGGCTCAGTGAGGCCTGCATAGCCAGCAATGACATTTCCTCTCTCAACATCCATTAATGTACTAAAAACATATTTAAATTGGTTCATGTGAGTTCATGGAAATCAGTTCAACGCTCCGAAGCTTCCTGAAGCAGTGTTTTGAAATTGGCCATCACTAAATAAGTTGTTATTTTGTTGTTTTTTGCCACCAAAAATATTCTCGTCGCTTTATAATATTAATATTGAACCACTGTACTCACATGAAATGATTTAAATATGTTTTTAGTACCTTTATGGATGGAAATGGAAATGTCATTGATGGCTATGGAAGCTTCACTGAGCCATCAAATTTCAACAAAAATATCTCAATTTGTGTCCTGAAGATGAACGAAGGTCTTACGGGTGTGGAACGGCATGAGGGTGAGTAATAAATTAATTAATTATAAAATGTGCAAATAATTAATTAATATGAATTATGCAATTGAAGGTGTATAATGAACTTTAATAATCAGTGTGAGACGATAATGGGAATAAATGGGATTTTTTTTTTTTTTTTTACTGGAAACGCGTTTAATTTACATCAAAAACAATGCCATGCATGCCTATAAATAAATAGACAGAATCTAAATAAATATTTTTTTATTGGTCTTTTTCTTTCTCTCAAAATGTATTTTCTTTACTTTTCTTTTTCATTAAATATCCATGTGTACGTGCTCTTAACCGGTTTCCTGACATTACTTACGATACTAACGTACTTATGAGAATGCTATAGTGTTACTACACTGTAAAAAGTAATACGCTATATCTACTCCATAAAATTTTGGCAACAGATTACAAGCAATATTATTACCAACCATTTAAAACAAGTAAAACTTAAACAAAAATATCTGAATAACAGACAGACGTCACAGATGAATTAAGAACTCTTTATTTTTTATTGTGAACATTGAAGATAGCTGATGATAACAAGCAAAATCACTGAAGCAAAGAGAAACACAAGAATTAACAGGTTTAGTTGTTGATGTTGATTTTATTGAAAATGTTTCATCACCATTATGATTATCAGTATTTCATTTAGTTGGGCAGTTTGACTCTTTGCTTTTTATGTCAGTTTGTGGGTTTTTGTAATGGTGTTTGCTAATTTTACACATTTTAAATGGTTGACTTAAGGAATTTATTTGATTAATTCTAAATAAAATTTTTATATGCTGAATTTTATTAATAATATTGCTTGTAATCTGTTGCTACAATTTTATTGAATAGATAGAGCATGTTACTTTTTACAGTGTATGGTACATATACAAAAATGCTGCCATGGTACTTGTTGGCACTGTTTTGTTAGCATTAGTTACACACACAGCTGGAACAGATGCAGGTAAACAACAAAAACGTATCACGTGACACTATTCAACAGCTTGATATACAAATATATACATATATCTGATTTTAACTGCGAATTATTTGCATAAAACCACGGCTAAAATTCTCAAAGAGTGTGTGCAGACATGTCAGAGTGTGTTTTATTCCCTCCCGTGTGTGTGTGATGTCGGTTGTTGTTGAGTGCTGATACTGACTGACTGCGGCCAATGAGCGCGTGCCTTATTGAAGCCTTACCTGAACGAGCGCAGGATCAGTCCAAATCCAGCCGAATCTGTCAGCAGACCATCGCTAAAGCCGCGGGATCGGGGATCTGGATCATGTGTGTGTGTGGTGTGAGAGCTCAGAGCTGAGCGGCTGTTTTAGCGTGTGTTTCCTGCAGTATAGTGCAGTAAAAATGGCGGAGGAGAGATCAGATGAACAACTGGAGGCCCAATGAGAGTTTGATCTGCTGCCGCACTTCCAACTGAATAGAGTACGAGCTTTATTTTGCCCTTGTGTTAAAGCGATATTTTTACACTATTTCAGTTCTGTTACATGTATGTAAAAACTAAGACGCAAAAAGAAATCAGCCCCTACAATCTCAATAGAATGACAACACAAAACTGACTTATGCTGCAACGAAGAACGACTGTGATTGGTCAATCAAGAACAGCGATGAGAAAAGTAACAGGTATCACGTGACATTTCCGTCTATCACAGCGTCGGTCTGAATAATGCCACTGAAAAACTTTAATAGACATTAATGATTTTAACACTGTTTAGTTGCTCTGTTGCATGTTTGTAGAAATCATATACTGGCAGATATCTGTGTTTATATCTGTTTCCCAGGAGACAACGTTTTTTGACGCTTTACTTTAAAACCGATTTTTTCATAAAAACTTTTATGAAAAACTAAATATAACATTCATTCGTTCTTTCAACCTTTTTTATTAATGCTAAAAAAAACAGAGTTGACATATTTATAATACACAAATTTGTGTATAATACACGAAATTGAACGACAATACACCGATTGTCAAAAAGGAAAAAATAGTTCATTTGCAAATGACAGAAAAAGGTTAATAAGAAAGATATAAGGAAAAAAGCGAAAGATAAGAGACTAGACTAGTTTATGCACCAATTAACTAATATTTATGTCTCATCTTGAGACAAAGTAGTTGTCGCTCGGTGGCTCAGAGAGCCGAATATTTCGTTGAGTCGTATTCAAATCTCAGGATGTTTTTGCCCTAAAAAATTAATATATAACATAAATCTTTTCATTGCAGACGCAAATAACAATCAGCCCCTACACTGATAACACAAAACTGCAGTATGCTGTAATGATGAACGACTGTGATTGGCCAATCATAAACACCGATGAGAAAAGTAGCAGGTAGCACTTGACATTACCGTTCACCCAAGATTGGTCTGGACAATTATTTACACCTGAATAATGATAATAAGAAACTTGAATAAACATTAGGTTGAAAATGTGCATTTAAAATGTGATATTTAATATTTCGAGCCATTGTACAGCGTGTAAAACAGCGTGAGTATTTGTGTTCGAGCGAGTCGTCGTTCATTCAGGGCAGATGAGTCGAGCGCGCATCGAATCGTTCGTCATTTCTGCAGTATGGCGGAGGACAAGGTGAGAGACAAGGGTCTGTCTAAATCAAGTCTGTTTATAATGAATTAATGCACAGATAACAACAAATCGGGAATGTCGTGTATATTTAATTATTGTGAAATCAATGCCACCTGGTATTTCTTTATCAGAGCTGTTGTGACGCTTTATTTGAGTAATGTAAAGTCACTGTTGCGTTTCTGAACTCTTGGCATTTGACAGCTGTCATAGAAAGCAAATCTTAAATTACTGGAAATATTATTTTTTTGTATAGAAATATCTCTTATTTTGAAAAATGTAATTAGAATAGAATTAATAGAAGTAAATAGAATTTAATGTTTTCCTTGTATGGTACTAGAAAATATGTAAATTAATCAAAATAAAATAATGTGTAATTTATGTGATTTACAGTATCAATAAATGTTGATATAAGTCTATACTGTCTGTCTATTACTGTTTTTAAACAGAAAAAACTGACATTCATGTAACATTGTTATAAGTCAAAAATCATTTTTGACTTATTATAAAACATAATATAAGGAAATAAAACTATTAGATTTGAATTGGAAATATGTAATTATTTTAATTTTAATCAAATATAATAAATTAATTATGGATGATGCAAAAATGGTCACTGAAACATATTGCATCCCTGTTACTTAATTAGTTTGTAACTCCAATAAATCCTAGTCCAATCATTTTCAAAACTTTTAATGCTAAGGATCTCCAAATACAAGATCTGTTATATGAATCCTCTTGATGTTAAGTGTCTTAACTAAATAAATATCACATTAGCCAGATTGAAAGTGCTTTGAAATTTAGTAGAATAGATCACTGTTGTCTAAATGTAATTATAAGATGAAGGCTCCGGTCCTTGATTCTGATTGGTTGAGCCGCGTTCAAAGCCATTGTAAATGACTCTGTTTATTTTATGAAACCTTGCCAGGTATGCCCAGTGAAGCCATGACTTACTGTGACTTTATTCACTGTAAATCACAGCTTCTTGTTGCTTATTGCTTTAATAACAGCATGTTTTAGTGCACTGATCTGGATGTGTCAGCGGCCTCATGTGATCTGATGTGTGACGGTTCTGTTTCAGGATCCTGTGACCCAGCTGAAGGATCTGGCTCAGCTCAAAGACCAACTGGAGGAGATCCAGAAGAAGGTGGAGAATGAGGTTCAAGCTGGAATCCCACAGGTACCACAGAACCACAACTGATCCGGCCCGATCCCAACTATTACTAGGGAAACCCCTTCAGATGGTTTGGTGCTGTATTGATCATTGGTTTTGTTTTAGTCAATAATAAACATGTTGCAATTATAAATTAAATTATTGTTTTGGCTGATTTTAAACAGAAAATGCTCACGCTAAATTAAATTCATGTAACACTATTTGAGTGAAATGATTTATTAAAACATTATAATATAAAGTAGAAAAGGTTTGAAACCTGCCATGGAAGAAAAGTATGTGTTTGAATTAGAAAGATGTAATTATTTTAATTTTAATTTTAATTAAATGTTATTAATTATGGCTGATGAATATACAGTAGTCAACATTTGAAGTGGACCAAAACCTTTCATTAAAGGTGTCCTAAAAAACGTTTTTGATCCACTTCAAATGTTGATTACTGTATATTGCATCCCTATTACTTAATTAGCTTATTAATTAGCAACTTTTTTAATGCTAAGGACCCCGAAATACACTGATTCCCTTGTGAGGGACATTATTGATAAATATAAAAGCAGTAAAATATTTTTTATGTATAAAAATCGATTTATACTTTGTGAGCTAAATATTGAATGTAATATTATTATGACAACAAAATTAAATATTATTATAAAACAAATTGTTAACATAATTTCTGAAAAATATTAACTTTTATAGCATATCTGAGATTTTTTTCTACAAATATTTTTTATTATAAATTATTGCAATTAATGGCATAATTTTTGACTAATCTTTAGAAAGCAAAATTAAATATTATTAATTTTAGTGAATTAAAATAAATATGTTATACATACCCCATTAATACATAAATAATATGTTATACGTACTTCAAAAATACTAAATAAATAAATAAGGATTAAAGGTGCTAAAGAGGATGTTTTGTTTTATACATTTCTGCAATATTACTTGAAACTGTCTTGTAACTGATAAAAGACTATTTATTAGGTGCACTGAAAGGAATAATATTAATATACATCATCTGTGCGCGAGGTAAAGCCTTAAAAACATCAGCCAATCGTTTACGCGATCATCGCGTCACTGCCATGACGTTCCTTGTGAGAGACGAGCGCGGCTCCGGTAACTTTCCACACTCCACAGATGCCACAGGCAATGTTTTTGTCAGGAGACAGGAGTAACAACTGCAGATTATGAGTTACCTGCGGTGAGTCCGACATAATCAATCCAAAAAACACGACACAGCGAATGCCGGTGGTAAACAAACACTCGTGTTCCAATACTCGTGCACGAGTTTTGGGAGGCGTTCCCTCGAAATGAGCCGTGAAGGAGGGGCTCATTTCAAAAACTCACTAACAGTCTTTGGTTTCTCAGTCAACGAAAAGATCCTCTTTAGTACCTTTAATTAAATAAAAAGAACATCTCTGTCCTAGTGCTTCAAAGTGGGCTGGTAAGCAGTTATACAAGGTTGTGTGTTGTATAGATGTATACTGTAAGATATACATCTGTAAGATATACATATACATAATACTGCTCAATGACTGAAGCTGTCTGTCCTGTTTGTTTCTCTTAGGGTGGGTCATTATTAGCATCTCCTTTCCTGAAAGGATTCCTGGCTGGGTATGTGGTATCCAGACTGCGCTCGTCTGCCGTCTTAGGAGTCGCTTTGGGAACGCTGACGGGAATCTACGCTGCTCAGAACTATCAGGTGCCCAACATTGAGTCTTCCATACAAGACTTCCTGAACTCTCTGAAGAAAGGACCCAGTGATTAGAAGTGGACGTGCGACTGGAATCGAAGTCAGACTGAAGAGGAGAACATAAACCATTGCTGCTTGCTTTTGTGTCATTCATCGTCATATCGAAGCTCTTTCCCTCATGAACAAAACTGTTGATTTAGAAAAAACTGAGTTTTGAGGTCGATATGTGAGTGTGGATTTGGATTTTAATAACGAATATTGTTATGAACAATGGGCATCATGTAGGGCTGCACGATGAATCGAAATAAATCCCCAATAGTGTGATTATCAGATCTCAAACGCTGTGATTTGAATAAATATATGCTCTGTGTGTTTCAGAGAGAACCGCGGCACTGTGTTTATTTACACACAAAGGGTGTTTGCATCACCTCAGAGCGGCTCGATTCACAGTAAATGCATCTGCGTTGTGCAAAAGAGAAGCTTTATCGTTGGTTTTTCATCAAAATACAGGTTTGATGGTTTAATGAGAAAATTAAGAAATTAAGATAGCTATAAAGATTAGTATTGTAATTTTACAGTTGCACTTATTTTTATAGTTGTACTGTAAAATAAAAATTATTATATTATTTTATTAAATATTCAATTTATTAGTAAAATATTACAATAGTAATATTTTTGTTTAATATTTTTAATAATAATAAATATTATTGTTATAAAAAATATATTAGTATTTTAATTTTAGGGTTGTGCATATTTTTCTAGTACTGTAAAATTTTATTATTTTTCTTAATTACTCAATTTTTATTTTATTTTAACAAAAATGTTAGTATTTTAATTTGACAGAGTGCACTTTTTTCTTGTACTGTAAAATTGTACTATTTTTCTTAAATACTCATTTTTTATTTTACAATAATAATATTTCTTGTTTAATATTTTTTAGTAATTACTATTATTTTATAATTATATTGATATATAATTACAAAATCTTTGGCCAAATTGTGCAGCCCTACAAACAAGCACAGCAAACCTCAAAACCTTTTTAAATCATATTCTAAATTGCATTTGTAGTTTTTTTAATCAGAAAAATCACAAATCAAATGTTTTTCCCAAATCGTGCAGCCCTAACATCATGTCCATTTGCTTTAATGCTGCGCTGTACAAGAATGAAGTTCGTCCTAGTGCTTTTTGATTTTTTGTAGGCTTTGCAGAGTTTGTTCTCTCAAAATCAGATGTTGCTGACAGATCACGAACATGATTGCGATAGATAATGTCGGTTCTTCTGAAGCGGAACCTCCTCGCAGAAGGTGGGTCCTTCTCCTGCTTCTCCTGGTTCTTATTTACGGTTCCCACGCTCCCCTCATCTCGCTCACCAAAGTCGACGGTCACGTTCCCTTCAGCCCGTCATCATGTGTGGTTCTGATCGAGTTCACCAAGCTTCTGGTCTCATTCGTCTCCCTGGTGGCATCTGGGAATCTATCCGCCCTCAAAGTGTCGGTGTCTGTTGTGACGGTAGCGCCGTACGCCATTCCTGCTGTTCTCTACGCTTTCAACAACAACCTGGTGGTGTTCATGCAAGCCTACATGGATCCCAGCTCCTTCCAAGTGCTCAGTAACCTGAAAATCGTGTCCACCGCACTCCTCTACACATCCTGCCTGGGAAAGCGTCTGCGGCGTGGGCAGTGGTTCGCTCTCGGGCTGCTCGTGGCCGCCGGCGTCTGTCACAGCTACTCCGGGTTGGATTGGGAACCAATTGGGGACGAATCCACCAGCAGGCTTCACATCACATCCTGGGGTTTGCTGTTGGTGCTTGTGTATTGTTTTATCTCAGGATTGGCTGCTGTCTACACCGAGCGGGTGCTGAAAACCCAACGTCTGCCTTTGAGTCTCCAAAATTTGTTTCTGTACATCTTCGGTGTGGCGATCAATTTGGCGTCACATCTCTCCAGCAGCGGTGACAGGCAGCAGGGCTTTTTGGAGGGATTCTCCACGCTTGTTTGGCTCATTATCGCGGGACAGGCAGCTAATGGACTCCTCATGTCCGTCATCATGAAACATGGAACGGGAATCACGCGTCTCTTTGTCATATCTTCTGCTATGCTGGTAAATGGTGTGTTGTCTTGGGGGCTTCTGGGAATAGAGCTCACGCCTTACTTCCTGTTTCCTGTTGTGCTGATTGGATGGGCAGTGTACCTGTATTACAGGTAGAGCAGACACCAACGACAACAAAAATTAAAGGATTAGTTCACTCCAGAATTAAATTGATAATTGA
The DNA here is from genome assembly GCF_024489055.1 of Chanodichthys erythropterus. Lineage (NCBI taxonomy): Eukaryota > Metazoa > Chordata > Actinopteri > Cypriniformes > Xenocyprididae > Chanodichthys > Chanodichthys erythropterus. Next base: position 33,930,756 of record NC_090221.1, read on the forward strand.
TCATTTACTCACCCCCATGTCATCCAAGATGTTTATGTCTTTCTTTCTTCATTTCAAAGGTTTTTGAGGAACACATTCCAGGATTTTTCTCAATATAGTGGACTTCACTGGGGTTCAACGGGTTGAAGGTCCAAATGTCAGTTTCAGTGCAGCTTCAAAGAGCTCTACATGATCCCAGACGAGGAATAAGAGTCTTATTTAACAAAAAAAAAAAAAGAATTTTATATACTTTTTAACCAGAAATGTTCGTCTTGCACTAGCATCCATGACTTCGCGCATTAAGCAATCACGTTGGAAAGGTTCTCGTGACGTAGGCGGAAGTACTGATCCAGTGTCTATAAGTGTGAAGACGAGGACCGCTCAAAAGTTGTTATATGTCGAATGACACATATTTTTTATGTTTTTGTGTGAGTTAGTTTAAAATGGTCCCTTCGTGTCCGTATCCTGGATGTTTAAATCTTTTGAAACGGAAAAGATTTCTTCCGTGTGACCTTTTTAACGTGATTACGTAATGCGTGGTGCATCGCAGAGCAGTGCAATATGAGCATTTGTGATTTAAAAAGTATGTACGTTTTTTTTTTTTTTTTTTTTAGAAAATGGCCGCTCATTTTGCTAGATAAGACTCTTATTCCCCGTCTGGGATCATGTAGAGCTTTTTGAAGCTGCACTGAAACTTTACTTTTGACCTTCAACCTGTTGAACCCCAGTGAAGTCCACTATATGGAGAAAAATCCTGGAATGTTTTCCTCAAAAACCTTCATTTCTTTTCGACTGAAGAAAGAAAGACATGAACAAATTGGACGATATGGGGGTGAGTGAATTATCAGGAAATTTTAATTCTGGAATGAACTAATCCTTTAAATAATTGGACTTTGACACATCGTCTTTTACTAAAACAAATTGTTGAAATATTCTTTTTGAAAATATGTAATTTTATTAAGTTGACAGCATATCTGAGATTAACACTTCCCACAAATATATTTTTATTTTAGAAAATATTTAGACAAAGGAAAAAATATAAATGTATCTAAAAAATATTGCAATTAACGCCATCAATTTTGACCAGTCGTTAGAAAGAAAAATGAAATATTCAATTGAGTGAAGGTAAAAAAAAAAAGTTAAACATGCTTCATTAATATCTTAAGTGCATTCTGTAAAACATTGCATTTTGTAAGAAATGAATAAATCGAGCTTACGCACTGAGGAAAACCACTAAACACTTTACTGCCTATTGCATATGCTTTTTTATCACTCTTTATGTATAGTGAAACACAGCATCTGTCTGATTATTTCATTTCCTTCTGTTTTTTGTTTTTTTTTCTCAGCATGTGCCCTGAAATATCTGTCTGTCGCCTTTGTCCTCATTCTAGAAGTGCATCTTACTGTGAATGAACATCATCTCATGAAGACTGAATGTCTGCTGATTTATTGTTTTTATTCCTATGCATCTGTCAGTGTTTATATTGCCTAAATAAATGTTTAAATGTATACGAATTGTACATTGCACATATTTAAGACTGATTTATACAAATAAATATATGTGTGGTAAGTGATTAACATGTGTAATAGTTTTACTTGTAAAATATATACTTTCAGGTTGTTTTACAGAGCTTTATTTACATATTTTAATTTTCAATTTAAAATAAAATAAACTTAATGTCTGTTCAGTAGTCTTTATGTAACATAACACACACTACCAAATTATATGTAATACCTTGTTAATTGAACTTGTACTATAAAGTTTTCATCTACATCTCACAATTTCATTAGTGTGGCCAGACAAAGTGCTTGACACATCACTCCTGGTTAGTTTAACTGTACACTGCAAGGCCAAAAAAAAAAAAAAAAAAAGTCGCTGTTTAGATTTAAATAGGCAAATGTTTAAGAGTCTATGACTGGATCATTATTGCAGTGATTATTATGTTTCTAGCATGTTATATGTTTGGCAACAGTTGTTTTAGCCTTAATAGATGGAATGTGTAGCTTTTCATTTCTTAAACAACCATGTAGGAAGAAACATCATGGCCATATTCCAGGATGACAATGTCAAGATTCATCAGGCGCAAATTGTGAAAGAATGTTTGGGACATGAATTGTCACCTCTGATTCCAGACCTTAAATGTAGTGAAAGTATTTGGGATGTACTGGAGGAGATTTTACAGAGTGTTCACCGTTGATGCATCAATTTTTGGTCAAGATCTTGTAGCTTGAAACATAATCACTGCAATAATGATCCAATCATAGACTCTTAAAGGGATAGTTCACCCAAAAATGAAAATTTGATGTTTATCTGCCTACCCCCAGTGCATCCAAGATGTAGGTGACTTTTTTTCTTCAGTCGAACGCAAATTATGATTTTTAACTGCAACCGCTGCCGTCTGTCAGTCAAATAACAGTAGATGGGAACTTCAACTATAACAGTAAATAAAACTTGCTTAGACAAATCAAAATTAAAACCTGCGGCTCGTGACGACACATTAATGGCCTAAGACACGAAACGATCGGTTTGTGCGAGAAACCGAACATTATTTATATAATTTTTACCTCTAATACACCACTATGTCCAACTTCGTTCAGCTTCCTGTTAGTGAGGTCAAAAAACGCGTTGTGATGACGGAAGTGATGTCTCGCCCATATACTTCAATGAGAGCTAGACATCACTTCCGTTGTCAGAGGAGGACCTCACTAGCCGGAAACTGAACGAAGTTGGACATAGTGGTGTATTAGAGGTAAAAAAATTATATAAATACTGTTCGGTTTCTCGCACAAACCGATCTTTTCGTGTCTTAAGCCATCAATGTGCCGTCACGAGCCGCAGGGTTTCATTTGGATTTGTCTATGGAAGTTTTTTTGACTCTTATTGTTCAAGTTCCCAATCACTGCTATTATTTGACTGACAGACGGCAGCGGTTGCAGTTAAAAATCATAATTTGCCATAATTTTTGGGACATAATTGCAATGCATTCCTGTTTGTTTTTGTTGTTTTTTTACTCACTGATGCCCTCTATGGTCCTTAAATTGAAAATATCATGTCATCTCCTCCTTTATTTCTATAGCACTTTATACAATTCAGACTGTTTTAAAGCAGCTTCACAGTAATAAACAGGAAAAATAACAGAATCAACGATGTAAACTTCATCAAATATGTGACTTCAATTCTGAGGTAAGGCAGCTCTAAAAAGACAATAGTGTCATTATTCAGCTCAAGTCAGTTCAGTGTTGATTCAGTTCAGATTAATAACAGCATAAAGCTCAACAATTATGAAATTAATTCCATTTATAATCACAAAAAAAACTTGATTTGATCTTTTACAGTTACTTTTTGGGTTACCATTTTAGATCAGTTGTGTCATTCAGTGGAAATACAAGCTTTCCGGAGCTGCTGAATTTCCTCCTGGAGCTGCAGGTTTTGTGAAGACAGGTGAACAGCGTCCTGGATGGCGTCTATGAGTAGAGCCCTGTACCTGCCCTCTGACATCCTCCTCTGCTCCTCCAGAGCCTCACGAAATGCCCTGAACACCTGGAGACGCATGGACGACAAAAAACAGCCACTAGGTGACAGTATTAAGATATATTAAAGGTTTAGTTCACCCAAAAATGAAAATTCTGTCATTTATTACTCACTCTCATGCCGTTTCACACCCTTAAGACCTTCATTCATCTTCGGAACATAAATTAAGATATTTTAGTTGAAATCCGATGGCTCAGTGAGGCCTCCATAGGGAGCAATGACATTTCCTCTCTCAAGATCCATAAAGGTACTAAAAACATATTTAAATCAGTTAATGTGAGTACAGTGGTTCAATATTAATATTATAAAGCGATGAGAATATTTTTGGAGCGCCAAAAATAACAAAATACTCCTAAGCTGCGTCCCAATTCGCCTACTTATACTACGTTCTAAAAGCATTTACTGTTTTTGTAAAGAAAAAGTACATTTTTGAGTGTGTAGCAGAAGAGTACACAAGCTTTGGGACATACTACCTCGTCATAACTGCGTCTTTAACGGACGTTCTGTCGCTTATTTACGCAACCTATAACTGTTTAAACTACCCTGTCAATCATCTTGTCACAGTTAAAATCCTCCACATTTAATTAAATTTATTTTCCTACCGTTTCGGAGAGAAATGTAGTCGCACGCTGATCTGCCAGTCATGGGTCTTTCATGCAGAGAATTCTCATCATCTTTGCGTAATGATGCATTTAAGTTAATGACCAAACGCATCATTATAAAAGTTCATAATGCTGTTGCAGATGAAATATAATGTGGATAACATTTAATAAATATCTTTTCGTCAGGTTATATTGATTATTAATTATTCAAGCCCCTTTATCTTAACCGCTCTGCTTAACCACATAACTTATTCAGATCAGAAAGAAGTTCGAAAGCACTTGTTAGAATGCGCTCAATGCACGAAACTTACTTTTAGCGTTAGGTAACGTTAAGTGCCTATTACCAACACAATCCAATCTGAAGTTAACACATACATTGTTCGACCGGACATAATAACTGTTATTTGTGTTTGTGCACGTGATATCAGGAAGCAATGTATACACACATAAGCGCAAATTACCCCTCCGACTTCTATTACTGAGATATCTTATTTTACTGCAACTGTTTCTGCTTCTTTATCATATTTATAGTGTGTGGTTTATAAATTACCTTATATCCTACATCACATATTTTGATTTTGGACGTCTGGTCACTTTATATCTTATATCAGAATATTATATAACTGTTAAGCCAACTATGAATATTAAAATACACTGAACAATGTGTCCTGTATCATAGCTACATGAATGACCTTTGCAGCAAAAAATCCCGTGTCAAAATTAGTTAGGTATTCAGTGAGATATGATTAATTAAATGCACTGACAGCTCATTGCACCTGTCAAACAAGTTACACTGAGTGGAGCTGGCGACCGGTCCAAGATGGCGGCTCCACGGCTCGTCCGTGCCAATAGGCAGTAGGGACTTTAAGCAGCAGCTGCTGATACAACGGCAACGGCATTCTGGCATTCTGTTGCACATGCGCAAATTTAACTGCCACTTCTTGACGTTCTACTGTAACCGTCTACTACGGGAGAGTAGCCGATTTGCCGTAGTCGATAATACGTGACAGACTAGATAAGTAAATGTTATGTTCTATGGTTATTTGGTATTTTAGTTGTATCTGTATGTCATTTAATGCCAAAAGCAACCATTCTCTTGCTTTTATTTACATGCAATGTAGTTTACTATGTCAAATGATTAAATGATTCTCGCCGTCCTCTTTGTTGTTGCTTAGTGATTTTTTCGTTCTTTAGCTACGGCAGTTGACAGTTTACTTCCGGTCGTCGTTGCCGTTCCATCAACAGCTGTTGCTTAAAGTCCCTAGTAGCGTTCGATAGGGCGTCTACCTATATGATGTCTATGTTCGGAACGCCAAAGTCACGTGATTTCAGCCGTTGGCAGTTTGAAACACGATCCGAATCATGATTCGACACACTGATTCACTTGTGCTCCGATGCTTCATGAAGCAGTGTTTTGAAATCGGCCATCACTAAATAAGTCGTTATTTTGTTATTTTTGGCGCTCCCAAAATATTCTCGTCGTTTTATAATATTAATATTGAACCATTGTAGTCATATGAACTGATTTAAATATGTTTTTAGTAACTTTATGGATCTTGAGAAAGGAAATTACATTGCTTCCTATGGAGGCCACACTGAGCTATTGGATTTTAACAAAAAATATCTTAATTTGTGTTCTGAAGATGAACGAAGGTCTTACGGGTATGGAACGACATGAGGGTAAGTAATAAAAGACAGAATTTTCATTTTTGGGTGAACTAACCCTTTAAAGGACATGCAGCTGTATATCTTGGGCACTATATTGAAACAAAACTTTAGCACATGCTCAGTACCCAAGTCAGAACTGGAGGAAGACAGATGTGCCATCTTGTAACAGGTTGGTTTTCTAAATTTGGCTTTCCAACCATTGAAAACCCTAAATGCCCAGTGTTGTCACCTGTAGACTCTCCTCTCTGAGCTCGTTCACTTCCTGTTGGTGTTGTCGGTTCTGTTCCTCCAGGTCTGCATAAGCTTGCTGGTTCTCCCTGCGCAGCGCCTCGATCTGGAGAACCAGGATGTGTCTCTCTCTGCGCAGGTACGACATCTCCCCCTCTACACCACCCACCTGCGGACAGGACCGAGACGCAGTCACGTGATCAGAACGGCCTGTTTGAGCTCTTCTTGTTTAACTCAACCAGAATTTCTTTTATTTCTGTGTCGCCGCTCTCACCTGCTCCTCTTGTAATTCTCTCTCCATCTTCATCAATTCATCCTCGATCAGTCTCTCGTGAGTCTCTCTCAGTCTCATTCTGCGCTCCAGGAGTTTCTCATGAACCACCTGAGAGACAAACACATTCACAAACACGTTCAAACACCTGCTGCGCTGCTTTACATCAACTTTATGTATGTTTTTGTGCAATATGTTATTAGAGTTTTGGTTACACTTTACAATAAGGTCACATTAGTTATCTAAAATGAATGCTGGTCGAGTGCTGGACTATATTATCAGTCATCAGCACAGGACTGAGTTTCTTTCTCCTCACCATGCTAGTGGTGTGTGATTGGTCGGAATCTCTGTGTGTTTCCTGTAATCTGATCTCCTCTTTTTGAAGTTGTTCCTTCAGCTCTCTGATGCGGCTCATCCTCTCCTGATTCCTCTGAACGCTGGTCCTGCCCTCTGACACCATCATCATCATGTTAGTGCAAGGCTGTAAGTTCCCTCCAATAATCAGATATGGCCAAATTGTCCTCCAATATTTGATAGCAGATTTAATTTAGGCTTTTATTCACATTGATCAGCACACATAAACAGAACCTGTTTGACGCGCAAGAGCAAACCTCTTCCGAAAGCTCAAAAGAATGATCCTCATTGGTTCTCGTACATCAAGCGAACATGCTTGAGCTTCTGTTTACCACAACTGATGTGTGCATTGATGAATGTTTAAATGTGAATAAAAGCCTAAATTTAATCTGTTCATCATATAAAGTGATCAAGTCTCTTCAGAAAATTAACAAAATTACTAAAATGAAAATAAATTAATAATTTTAATAAAAACTATAATGAATGACACTGCTTTTGTTTTAATGTGAAAGAATGTGAGGTAAGATGTAGCTAAACATTTAATATTTGATATCCAATAATATCCATGCAAGAATTGAAAATAGCCTGTCATTCACATAATTGCAATTTATAATTGAATGAGAGACAAGAGACATATTAGGCATATGAAATATTATAAAATAAATTATAAAATGCAAAATATTATTTGCAAATAGTCAAAATGCATTACTTTACAACAGATTCTAGTTCATTTACTAATATTTTTCCTTTAATCCCCTTAAATGTGTTCTTTCTTTTATTCTTTAAGGATCATTACACTTGTGAAAGTATCTCCCTCAACCCCCCAAAAAAAATCTAGTTACTGTTCAATTATGGTTATGGTCAATATTTAATGTACCAGCAATATGCATCTCCATTTCCTGTCTGAGGAGTTGATGCAGATCTCTCTTCTTGTCTGCTGCCTCGCACTCCTCTTCTGCTCTGCCTCCATCAGCCACCTACACCACAACACACACACACACACACACACACACACACACACACACACACACACACACACACACACACACACACACACACACACACACACACACACACACACACACATGTTTGTTTTTGTGAATTGTGGGGACTTTCCATAGACTTCAATGCATTTTACACTGAACAAACTGTACATTCTATCCCCCTACCCTGCCCCTACCCCTAAACCTAACCCTCACAGGAAACTGTGCAAACTTTTACTTTTTCACAAAAACTCATTCTATATGATTTATAAACCCATTTACATTGTGGGGACCGCTGGCTGGTCCCCACGATGTAGGTGAACTCAGGTTTATATTACATCATGGGGACATTTGGTCCCCACAATGTAATATAAACAAAAGCACACACACACACACACACACACACACACACACACACACACACACACACACACACACACACACACACACACACACACACAGTAGACATCAACACCATCAGCATTAAACCCATATTTCACATGAAACACCATCAGATATGCAGTTGATTGATTAGATTGACTTTTTTACTCACAGATGTGTCCATGTTCTTGTGGCGAGCTGCTCTGAACTGAAGCTCAGTGTGTGTGTGTGTGTGTGTGTGTGTGTGTGTGTGTGTGTCATGTGGTTGTGTTTCACTCTCTTGAAATATTCATTACTCGAGTGTTCACTTTCACCTGTCTGTGTGGGACGGTTTAAATGTGTTGCATATGGGTTGACAAATAATATATATATATATATATATATATATATATATATATAATAAATAATATATGCATGAAATAAAATACAATAAAATCGTTAACTGAAATAAAATAACATATAAAAAACGTAAACATTCTTTATTTCATGCTGCCAGGGGAACATTTCTCATGTTTCATTTACTTTGATGTACTAAAATAACTAAAAATGATGAAAATTATATAGACATATTTTTTTTTTAAATTACAAAATGCACAACAAAAACAATTACTAAAACAATTAATAAAAATAAAAAATAAAAATAAATTCAAAATATACTAAAAGCATACATCAGTGTGAGTCATAATGATCTTCCCAGTTTTCAGTGAGATTCATTTCCTCATTGACATCATGCCACTTTATTTATGTCTCATTTGCAAATGCATCATTTTAAGGAAGTCACAATGTTTTTATAATCATGTTACTTTGAAATAAACAGGGAAATGAAACTGAGCATTTACATTTTGAGAAGGAGAAGGAAGGTTGAGATCTTTTACAAGCAATAGATGTTTTAGCATCCTACAAATCGGCTGAACTGAGCAAATCATTTAACAAATCATTTAACTGTATTCGTTTAATGATTTCAGTGATACCAAAAATTATTTCAACTATGAATTCAGCTGTGTGAACTTCAGGAGAACTGATTTAAAAAGCATCAAAACACCAACTGATTCAAACAACAAGATCAGATATGATGAAAGCAAACGACATTAGTGAATCAATCATATTTATTTATATACTATGACTTTATAATATTGCACAGGGTGTGGACAATGAAACTGAAACACTGGCCAATAGTATTGGAGGATTCACACCTGTATTCAATACAATTCACATTTATTTGTATAGCGCTTTTCACCATACATATAGTTTCAAAGCAGCTTTACAGAGAATTCATGTCAACATTACAATTTAAAGAATGCATTTAGCAAATAATGTAATAATTTAGGCAATTAATTTACAATCACTGTTAGCAGTTTAACTGAAGGTAGAAGCAATGAGCCTTTGGTCACTCGTGCCAATGCCAAACATCTTGGGCTATGGACAATGTGAAACATGTATTGTCCACCTTCACAATCTTCCGTGGGAGTTACGGTGTGGAACACCCCCAATGAGGCTTAACACCTGACTGTTGCTGCCCAGAGTGAAGCCCAGCAGTGGATCGGTGATGGTTTGGGCTCCAATATCATGGCATTCCCTATTGTGCTTGATGGGTGCTTCACTGCCAAGGACTACTGAACCAATCTGAGGACCATGTGCACCTATGGTTCAGACATTGTACCCTGAAGGGGGAGTCGTGTATCGGGATGATAATACACTATACACACAGCAAGACTGGTGACAGTGGTTTGATGAACATGAACGTGAAATTGAACATCTTCCATGGCCTCCACAGTCACCAGATCTGAGTATTATCACGTTGGAGTGTTTTGGAGGAGCAAGTCCGAAAACGTTGGATGGATGGATTTGGGTTTTTGAGCCATCCCTCTTCCAGAACCATGTGATGCTGGTGGAGGAAACATTTTTTTTATTTATTTATTTTTTTTAAATATTGTGACTTCCCTAATATGACGCATTTGCAAATGAGACATAATCAAAATGGCATGAAGTCAACGAGGAAAAGTGGGCAGATGATTATGACTCACACTGATGTCTTTAATCAGTGTTGTTTTAGTATACTGTTAGTATATTTTGAATGTTTTTGTATTTTTATTTTAATTTGTTAAAGTTTTAGTAATTTTGTTGTGCGTTTTGTCCTTTTTTTAAATGTCTATATAGTTTTCATCATTTTTATTTAACTTTTTTTATCCTCATCCATTCATCCATTAATTTTTATGATACTCCTACTGTCCTGCTAATATCTATCAATATTGGTGCATGCAGATAAATGAAGCAACATGTTAAAGTGTTATACCATATTAAAATATGCATCCTTTTGAATTCAGAACTCTTCTATGGGGAATTGGGCACTATAAATTCAGTGAAAATGATCTGAAAGAGGAAGTGGAGACAGGATGTTTAAAAAACTGTTCATATTTACATCTCTATATGCAGCTGTTCTGCACAATGATCATTTTTGCATGAGTTTATTGCAACTTATTACACTGATCAACATGCGGATGTCATATCTAAAGATGTATCTGAATCTGATGCTTCAAATCATATTTTTATTGTGATCTGAAAGGCATTTTATATACATTTTCATGCTATTTTATTGTATTGCAATGATTTGTTGTCTTATTTTATTGCCATGTGTGATTTATTCAGTTTGTTCAGACATCAAATTAATATTATTCATTATATTATAACCTCCAGCTGTGGTTTCATGCATTATGTGTATACAATCTTCTATTTTAATGCATTGACAATCATTCAGATAGAACTGAAAATATTCCTGTTTAATAAATAATATTCTTTCTTACACCCTTTTCTTGCTTTTCTATGGTTTTTATAGTGTAAATAGTCTTTAAATAAAGCAATGACAATAAACTTCACCGTTCACAGATCACAGACAGTCACATTTGGAAACAGCATGTGTTTATTTCAGGCCTTATTTACACTCCTACAATCACTCTCATATTCATACTACTTCTAACAACATGCTTTGGGTTAAAAATTAAAATAAAGAAATAATGTCACAGAAGACTTACTATAGATATTATCAGAATAAAGGTTAGGCCAGCGGTAACATCTCTCAGAAATATCGTACTTATGCTTATCTATATTGAACACAGATCACAAGAGATCTTAAGTAGAAAGGTTATTGGATTATTTCCACTGAATTACATCCACATGGATGGACTGATCTTCAGGAGCTGCAACTAGTGACAGTTATTAGGATTTGAACAGAAAACTGTTATTCTCTTTTGGTGGAGAAGGTCCTGTTGTGGACGTGACTTTACACTGGAGAAAAAGAGAGAGAGAGAGAGATTAGTGATGGGATTTTAACACATTATCACTACACTACTCATATATTATTATAATTCAAAACAATAAATACTATAATAAATTATAATTCATTCTAAAATAAAAGCATAAGTGCTGATTTAGTCTTCTTTGTACATCTTTTACTGTACTATGAACTAGTTTCTCAAAGGTAAAATTTTTAGTTAGCGCACCTAAAGCACAGTTATACATAAAACACACCTGAGTCACACTGGGGTCGTCCACGGATGCGTGTGTCTGGAATCTCATGGCCGTCTTTGTCCACACACCAGCAGTATCCGGTGCTGTGCCAGCACTGCATGGGCAGATAGTTGCCCTGCGCGTCACACTCGGGCTTGAAGAATCCGGGTCTCACCTGCTTCTGAGACTCCAGCATACACTTGGTCTCCACCTCAACAGCTGCAGAGAGACACGCGTGTCATATGGAGATCTGAACGGCTCACTGCCATCAGCATGAGGTGTGTGTGAGTGTGTGTGTCTCACCTGACTCAGGTGAGCTCTTCACTTCCTCATCTGCGTCCACCAGCAGTGGCATACTCTTCATTGGCAGATGCATCATTCTAGCACCTGAACATGACAGAACATGAAGAATTAGATCAACAATAATGGACAAGAGATTGTGATACAGTATATTGAGAATGTCACAGGTGTTGTTAGGCACTTTTATTAATTTTGTAAATTATGTGCTTTTGTCATTTTTCAAATATTTTTAATATATTAATATTTTTATGTATTCAGGCAACATTTCTAATTCAATTATTTTTTTTTATTTTGTAATTTTAGTAACTTAGACATTTTATTTCAGTTAGTTGCAAAAGCAAAATTTCTAAAGTTTTCACGTAATATCTAATATTTATATTTTATTTTATTTTATTTCAGCTTTATTTCAATTACTGAAAATACTGCTTATATATTACATTTTTTTAAACTAATATATAAATAATGTAATAAAATAATATATTTTAATATATAAATAATGTATATTATATAACATTTATCATTTTTTATTTTTTATCTATCTCTCGTGTTCTGTAGGTTGGGGATTTTCAAATATTATATATTAGCTTTTATTTTTATATTTTTAGCTTTTATTTTAGTTTATGTTTAATTAATTTCGTTATGTGTTTTTGTTATTTTTTAAATATTTTTAATATTATAATTAATTATAATATATATTTTTAATGTTTAATATTAATATTTCTATTTAGCTTTAATTTGAATTCAGTTAGTTGCAAAAGTAAAAAAAGCAGTATTTCTAAGTTTTTTAATAATCTAATATCTAATATTTATATTTTATTACATCTTTTTTTAATTACCGAAAATGCTTCTAATATATATGTGTGTGTGTATATATATATATATATATATATATATATATATAAAATATTACATTTTTATTTATATATTTTAACTTATATATTTAATATATAAATAATTTAATACATTATTTAACATTTATCATTTTTCATATTATTTATTTATCTATTTATCTCTGTTCTGTAGGTTGGTGATTTTCATATATTATACATTTGCTATTATTTTTATATTTTTAGCTTTCATTTTAGTTAAAGTCAATTAATTTTGGTGTGTTTTTGTTATTTTAAAAATACTGTTAATATTAATATAAATAATTAACATTTATAATATATTTTTAATGTTTAATATTAATATTTCTATTTAGCTAAAATTAAATTTTTTGTGATTTTAGTACATCAACTTAAACATTTTATTTTAGTTAGTTGCATAAGCAGCATTTCTAGTTTTTTAAATACTCTAATATCTCATTTGTTTTTCATGTTATTTATTTATTTATCTATGTGTTCTGTATGTTGGTGTCTGTACCGTCCAGTTGTCCGCTGCCCTCTCTCTGGTTTGTGAAAACTGGGTGCAGTTTCTACAGAACAGAATAAGGATCAGATATTCAGAATTGAATGAACAATTACTCATGCACTACTATTGCCAATCATTATGATTTGCTGTGTCTCCTCACCACAAGGGGACTGCTCTTTTTCTTGTCAGAGGTCTTGTCAGAGGTCTCGTCAGAGAAATCCTTCAGCAGCGGCATGCTGTTCATGGGAAGGTGCATCGCCTTTGGAGGACCGGCTGTCAGACGAAAGATGACAAACAATATAAGTCCCACTCTTTCATTAAAATATTTAAGAAAAGTTTGAGCCCTTTTTTTAAAAATGAGAACTAGGATTTATAGGCCCTGAATAATATGCATGAATTTAATGTTATGGCTACTTCAGTAAATGAAAAGCATATAAATCAGTCTGTGCTTGATGTTTTCTGATGGTTAAACGTGCAGCTCTGCTCTGTCGCACCTGACATCTTTCGGGTCAGCTCGGTCTTCATCTTCTCTTGGCCGCTTGTCAGAGCACTGATGTGCTCCTTCTGACCCCAGACGAGGTAAGCGGTCAGCGCCTGACCCGCCAGGAGAAGACAGGCCAGGACCGTCAGTCCGGTCACCTTCAGTGCCTTTGCATTGGAGTTCCTGCAGGACAACAGAAACACCATTAGACGTCTCAACGCTTCAGGGGAGTTTCCACGCTGAAGGTCACCGCAGTGGGTGTTTATCTGTGATAACACGACTGTCTGTCCAGCACAAAAAGTGTATTCCCCTTCAAGTGAATTGGAATATTTCTATGATTCATGTTCCTGTTTTGAATAATGTGAGATCCTGGGAATTTTTTGTGGTTAATTATCTATTCATTTGATTATAGGGATTTTTCAGAAAAACGAATCCTGCTTCTATTTTCAGATGATTTCTTTTTAAATAATCCTGTTTCGTAAGTCACTTCTTTAGATAACAGCGTCTGCTAAATGAATATATACAGTCAAACCAAAAAGTCTTCAGACACCTTGAACGTTTCATTCATGTTTATTCACTATAGTTTAAAAAAACTGTAATATAATGTGACAAGATCTCAGAGTTTAACTGTGTCAGAAAGAATTAAACTTAATTGTGTCAGATAACACGTCAGCAAGACATGCTCAGGTCAAAGTGTCTGAATAATTTTTGGTTGCAAATTTTTATCAGTTTTACTGTTAGTGCAGTGAATGAATAATCTTTGGGTATAATATTTAACAGTTTACTTTATTTTGCTATTCTCACTTATATAAATGAACTATAGTGTCCTGCACACACTAATAAAAATATATAAAAAATGTCTGAATAATTTTTGGTTTGACTGTAAATGTAATGGTTTAAATTCTTAACTAAAGATAAAGTTGACTGGTTCAGGTTTTCAAGAAAACTGAGAACATCTCATGAATGTCCAATGCAGATTTATTGTAGTTAGCCAGAACTCAAATTAAAACATTTAAAAAAAAAAAAAAAAAAACGCACACACTAATATTTTAGTTACTTAAAAATAAAATAAATAAAATATAACAAACGTAAACGTTTTATTTTGTGTAGTTGCCAAGGCAACATTTCTCATTTTTATTTAGTTTAACTTGATGAAAAATAACTAAAACTAAAACAAAAGTTAATAAAAACTAAGACATAATTTTAAAAATAACTAATATACATAAAAATAAATTAAAATTAGGCCTATATATAAAATTACAAAAATGAACTACTGCTAAAACTGCTTATTGAAATTAAAACATTTAATTCTTTTAAAATTATTACATTCAGTTTTATTATGTAATATTAATTGAGAGACTGGAATATTTGTAGTTTTAAAAATGAATTTGTCACACCACAGTACTATTTAAAATGAACTAGTGAAGGCAAAAGCTGTATAAAACAATACAGCTATAAATTATAGAGTTCTCTTAAAACAGTCATAAAATTTCTTTAAAAAAGAAAATACTGAATCTTTGTCAGCTCATTTATATGTAAAGTCTATAATCGTTACGAATTAAATCTAAATCAAGAAGAACAACAATGTATCACAAATTATTAAGGAAAACAGTCCTGTATTAAATATAAACAACCAATCAATAGCGGCAGCGCGCGTGACGTCACTTGTATCGAGGTAGAATTTGAGTTCAATCTTTCTGATTTCGCCTTTTTGGAATTTTACTGTAAATAACCCAAGTAAGACATGTACTAAAATGAGTTTATTGAAATAATGATTCACTTATTAATAATAATTAAATAATTCATGTTTTATTTACACGCACAATACTGGAGTTCTGCACGCAAGAAAAAGTTCCATAGAGCATTTCAAAGCATGCATTCTTGTCCTCACAAATGCTGTATTAAAATTTCTTTCATGCATTTATGCAATTTAATAACTATTATACTGAAACAGATGATTTTATTATGTTCCAACCAACAATCAAACAAACAAAACAAAACAAAACATATAAAATAATAATAATAAAAAAATATAATAAAATAAAATAAGCACGCAGATGATTTACCGTGTCGGTCCGCGGCTCAGCACGGTCTCTTCGCTCGGCACGCGCTGAATAAGCGACTCGTTTTGATGCTCGTCCATCACTGGTGTTTCTGTGTGTGTGTGTGTGAATGAGCGTGTGTGTGTTTATTCCTTTTGACACCGAATGAATGTCACTGTGCCTTCCAGAAGGTTTTATGCACCACCGAAACCCGCTTTTCAGGATGTCCGTACCGGAAAGCCCCTGATTCTAGATGTGAACCTGAACCTGATTCAGTTCTCCAGACGGGCATCTTCACATCTGAAATGTGATTGGCTGATGAGAAGAGCGTCATTAGTTGATGGAGAGACTGAAACTTCAACTAATATGTGACCATGAGAAAGTGCTTCACAATAACTTAACAGTGAACATAAATATTATAGGATCCTAATTCCTTTTTTGGGCATAATGATCAAATATTTCAGAAATAAATCCATATCAGGTGACAATTTCTAATAACTCTTATTAATAAATCTAATTAATTAAATCACTTTAAAGGCTATGCATAGATATTTTGCATTCCGGACCATATGTGAAATATATGCATCAAAGCGTGACATTCAAAGTGTGAATGCATCAAAGTGTGAAATTTATATCTTCCTGTCTTGTTACAATATTTAGCCTTTTTAAATGCACATTGATATATAGATTAAGACTTACATAATGTAATGTTTTATGCATGATGCATAATGAGAAAAGTTAAGTAATGCAAGTTATTATAAAGTTTTATAACAGTCATTGCAGTGCTGTAAAATTTATGGTGAAATAAAAACATAAACATGGTAAAATATGAGTGAATTAGGGCAGGTTCTGCCAAGATACAACTGATTCACATGTCCAGTTTCTCTGATTGGACACCGCAGAACAAAACATTATGACATACGACATTCCTTTTGCAGAAACATTTTTCCTAAAACGCAGAACTGAGAAAATAAAAAATCAAGTCCGCAAAATCCAACATCCTTTCCACCTAAAACATCAAACATGAAGTGAAATCAGACAGTATGATCTGCAAACTAAAACTAAAAATGTACAGTATTTATCAGAAATGTGAGGTGTTGTGTCTTACAAAAAATGGCATTACATATAAGAACAACTAACTTTATTGCAAATGATTTTCTGTTGCTGTTGGTAAAAATATTCAGTGAAAGTGATTTCCAAGCTGATTTCCAAACACATTTCAGTGAAACATCAGTTTGAGGATTTGAGGCTGATGCTATGCCATATATCAAACGAAATATACATCAATATACACAAATATAAAATATATATTTTTTTTAATTAAAAAAATATTTTTTTTTCAAAAAAAGAAAAAAAAAGAAAAAAGATCTACTTCATTAATATATTTTTTTCACAAATTGAGGTGTCATATATAGGGACACGCACATACAGTAAACATAAACAACAAAATGTCAAAAGTTTTGCAAAAGATTTTGTTTTGTTTCAAGGAAGCAGAGGAAGACAATAACATCTGCATACAATACTTTCACTTTTATTTTTGATTAATTAGAATATAAATCAAACTTTACAGCTATTGAGAACTGATTTAACTCTTAAATCACATTTCCAGTTCAATAAGTTTAAGAACCACGCTGTAAAAAAGAATTGTTGGTTGAACTTAAAAACAAGTTACCTTTTGAGTTCATTGAAACTAAAAATTTGAGTTAGTACAATGAGGGCGATTGGTTTAATCAACAGAAACTCTAAATGTCATCTTATCTGAACCACATTAATTATCTAAGAAGTTGATTTGACAAAAGAAAAAATGTTGTGATAATAAATCAGGAATATATATATATATATATATATATATATATATATATATATATATATATATATATATATATATATATATATATATATATATATATATATATATATATATATTTATTTATTTTGCAGTGCAACTCGTTAAAATATTAATTAAATACATACTAATAACTGGTGTTTTTTTCCATGAATGAGATCATATTCAATTCATATTTATTAATATATTATAAATGAGGAACAAAATTTGCTGACGTCACTAGACAGTTAGAGACTGAATTCTGAAGAACCGTAATACTTTTCAAACTTTTAAATATAACTGAAAAGCTATTAAACACAAAGTAATCAAAGTGTGTTCTGTAATTGTTACAAACACTTCTGCTGTTAAACATACACTATGTTTTAACAGTTTAACAGCAGAAGTGTACAAACAAACAAACGCACATTTATTCTCCCTCACATAATAATCTTTCTCTTTCAGTCATGCAACAGCAGAGATATGTATATAAATCTGTCAGACATATCTTCTCATTTCTTTCACATTCACTGTTATCAGCATCATAATTGCAGTGATGAAGACTGTAAATAGAGTCCTTCCTTCACTTTCCTCAGATCCTCATATTTTCATCATATATTCAGAAAAGGGAATCACCAGCCTGAACTTTCCCTCGTCACTTCCTGTTCTGTTCTTCCTCATCAGTGTCTGATCCAGTCAGTTTCCAATTACACTGACAAACAAATCTAAATAACTAGATATAAATTATAAATGGTGGGCATAGGTTAATTTTATTAATCTAGATTAATCTAGATTAATTTTGGAATTAATAGATTAATCCAGATTAAAATGGCTCATTTGAATTCTGCCGAAGACATTCAGAATATGTGAGATACCCAAATTGTCCCTGCGTCCCAATGTCCATACTATCCATCCATAGTATGTGAGATTAAAATAAGTGTGTCCCAAAGCATAGTATGTTGAAAAGAGTATGCCAAAAGTCCCCGGATGGTCTACTATTTCCGGTAGATTTTCGAAGTGTGGATCCGTGCACACTATAAAGGCTAATATTGCCCACAACCCATTGCGCGTTGGACGTGGATTCAGTTCAGAACTACAAACACGAGTAAAAAGTGTTAAACTACAAAACATGGCGAATATGCACGATCGACGCTGAGAGGTTGTTTGAGTGACTAATAATCAGTTCAAACTGATAGATAATATTTATTTAATGTTATATGTGTTATTTTTCATCTGCAAATACCAATGTGGACTTTTATAAAGATCTGATTGGCCATTAACTTTTAAATGCATCATTATGCATTAATATGAGGAGAGTTCTCCACATGAAAGACCCGCGACTGCAGATCAGCGTGCTGCATTTCTCTCCGATACGGTAGGAAATTAGCTAAATGAAATGTGGAGGATGCAAGATGATTGACAGGGAAGTTTACAGTGACAGGATGCGACAAGGGGCAAAGACGCAATTGTATGATGCACTCAAAAAAATGATTCTAGCTGCTTGTTCAGTTTATTTAAATAAAATAAGCTGAACCAACACAAATCTTTAGTTTTTTACTTAATTGGCATTCGCACTCAATTGTATTATGTTAAATGAAATTAAATTTGCAAAATGTTAGGTCAACCTAAACCATTTGTGTTGGGACTACATGAATCATTTATGTTGCATTGATTGAACCTGGGCAGTGGATTTCTAGTTCCCAGCATGCTTTGCGTAGGGAAAGATTGGGACAGTAAATGTTGAACTTAAGTGCTGTTTAATGTGTTTTTTAGTAAAGGGAAATACCTTTTAAAGTTTGAAGTTCAGTTATATTTGACATTTAAAAGAGTTTATGTTATGTCGATTTTTTGAGGTTACCATTATGCTGAAGTGTAGACCTTGTGGTTAGGCTCTAGGTGGCTTCGTATAACAAATTCATATTGTTTTCAACAAGCATTAACTGTGCTCAAGCCAGTAATGAGAAGTTCTTTATCTGATCATTACTTGCATGCTATAAATGTTACTTAGCATATGAATAAGTGTTATTTTAGTTTAGTTTTTATAGAAATATAAATAAATTACTACACAGTCTACATATGGTCATCAGCTTTTCCCCTCTCGATGGTAATGAAACATGTATGTCTGTGTACAACAGCTACTCAAAACCTAAGCACAAGCGCACATCTTCACCATGATGGTAACAAAAAAAAAAAAAAAAAAAGCACTGGTTGGATCAACAAGAATGAATTATGTTCAGGAAACATACACAGAATACGTCAAATGAAACTGGTGTGATCTCATTCAATTAGGATGAATTTCACTCATTAGTACAATTAACCTAGCTTAAGTTCAAATAAATCAGTTCAACTGTGTGGAAATAGGTGTCATAATTGAATTAAGTTAGACCAACAAGTTATTTTTTTGAGTGTGTGAGTATGTCCCAAAGCTTGTCTACTCTTTTGCTACACACTCAAAAGTAAGTAGCCTAAGAGTAGGCTACATACTTTTAGGGCGTAGTATAAGTAGGCGAATTGGGACGCAGCAAATGACTAAAAGTAAAGTAATTCGCCATTTTGTCCGACAAAGCAGATAGGAGTTAGAAGATTAACCTCGGTGGAGTTAAACTTTTGTATATTTTGTATATTGACATCTTTCTGCGTTTGAAACAACATTGATTCTCATGTTCATTCATGTTTATTTGATGCTATAAATGGACTCGTAGTAAGAGATGATCGGTTTATGAGCCTCTTGAGTTGAGGCATTACAGCAATCTGTAATGACCATGGTCACAACACATTAAAGAAAACGGGTTTTATTGTTTGAATTTCTTAAAAACTAGACAGTTTTAAAGCTGGGACTTTGTTAAATATCATAAGTAACCTGCTCTGTCTTGTCTGTCGACGTGTTGTCAGTATCCTCTTTGCTCCGTGATGCAGATTGTGTATGGAGTGACAGCGCCACGGCTTGTCGGACAAAGCAACAGTAACTAAGGGCCGGGTCTTTGCGAAGGGTAAGTTCGGCTAGGTATACATCCGCGCTAAAATATCAGGGTGAAAGTCATCATAGCTTGCGTAGTATAGACCCAGCTCCCAACCCAACTTTGAGAATAGATTAACGGCGATATTTTTTTTTTATCGCCCGATAAGAGTCTCACGTTAACGCAGCACGTTAACGCCGATAACGGCACACACTAATATAAATATAAATAATCTAAATACTATATACGCTTTTTAGGTTGCATGAAGAACAGGAGGGTCTCAGAAATTTACAGAGGTATGAAGATTATAATTGCAATGTTATTAAATCAAACTTGAGTGTATACGTCAAAAAATAAACCTCCCTTTAAAAAGGAGAACCTTTCTAAGTTCTTAGTTCTTTAAAATCACCATGAAATCAAATCTCACAATTTTTATTTTTTTATGGAATATTGCGGTATTTATTATAAATTTATCTGTGCACATGATTTTTTTTTTTAATTCATGTGTCCTCGTAATCTTTAATCAAAATATCTTCCCCTCCCTCTTGCAGCAACATCTCAAACTACAACCATCCAATCAATTCCCCATGGACAAAATCAAGTCCCGCCCTACATTTTTAGCATGTTCCAGAAGCTGTTTCACTCTGAATTAGTGGCTGCTTTTCAATGTGGCAACTTACCCCACAGATATTGTGACCATTTTGTCTAAAATGAACTTTATATTTTTAATGGGCAGTAACAATTAACATGTTCAAGTCTACATGTTAAAGTGACCCTGATAAACTGTAAAAAGTATAACTACTCATTTAGAGACTAATTAAGTTTATATTAATGTATTTAAGCTACATTCAACCATATATTCAATCCACTGTCAATTAGCTATACATTTTATTTCATATTAATATTTTTGTTTTGGTCTGGGCGTCACATGGTCTGCATAACATTAACATTGGGTAAACATTTTAACTAATGGATATCACCAAACCTTTCCCAGTAAAGACAAGTGTTTTGTATTACAAGTTTTCTGAAATGGTATGTTTAAAGACACAAATGTGGCATTATCTAATTAAATATTAACTTATTTACAAAAAGTCCAGAACTGAAATCTGAGCACTGGATAAAGCCGGTTCACCTTAAATTGTTAGTTCATGCAAAAATGAAAATTCTATCATTAATTATAGCACCTCATGCCGTTCCAAACCTGTTAGACTTTCATTCACCTTCAGAACACAAATTAAGATATTTTTAATGAAATCTAAGAGCTTTCTGTCCCTCCATAGACAGCCACGCAACTACCACTTACAAAAGTTCATAAAGAGATCATAAAACTAATCCATATGAATTGAGCGGTTTAGTTCAAATTTTCTGAAGAGACTTGATCACTTTATGATGAACAGATTAAATTTAGGCTTTTATTTGAATTTAGGCTTTTATTTAACATTGATCAGCGAACATTACAGAAGCTCAACCGAACCTGCTTCATGCACTAGAACAAACCTCTTACGTAAGTAACACAAGAATGAACCTCATTGGTTCTTGCTGAAGCTCAAACGTGCTGCGTAACACGAGAATGAACCTCATTGGTTCTTGTGGAAGCTCAAACGGGCAGCGTAACACGAGAATGAACCTCATTGGTTCTTGTGGAAGCTCAAACGTGCTGCGTAACACGAGAATGAACCTCATTGGTTCTTACGGAAGCTCAAACGTGCTGCGTAACACGAGAATGAACCTCATTGGTTCTTGTGGAAGCTCAAACGGGCAGTGTAACACGAGAATGAACCTCATTGGTTCTTGCGAAAGGTCAAATGTGCTGCCTAACACGAGAATGAACCTCATTGATTCTTGTGGAAGCTCAAACGTGCTGCGTAACACACGAGAATGAACCTCATTGGTTCTTGAGGAAGCTCAAACGTGCTGCGTAACACACGAGAATGAACCTCATTGGTTCCTGCTGAAGCTCAAACGTGCTGCGTAACACGAGAAGGAACCTCATTGGTTCCTGCTGAAGCTCAAACGTGCTGCGTAACATGAGAATGAACCTCATTGGTTCCTGCTGAAGCTCAAACGTGCTGCGTAACACGAGAATGAACCTCATTGGTTATTGCTGAAGCTCAAACGTGCTGCGTAACACGAGAAGGAACCTCATTGGTTATTGCTGAAGCTCAAAGGTGCTGCGTAACATGAGAATGAACCTCATTGGTTATTGCTGAAGCTCAAAGGTGCTGCGTAACATGAGAATGAACCTCATTGGTTCCTGCTGAAGCTCAAACGTGCTGTGTAACATGAGAATGAACCTCATTGGTTCTCGCTGAAGCTTAAACGTGCTGTGTAACATGAGAATGAACCTCATTGGTTCCTGCTGAAGCTCAAACGTGCTGTGTAACATGAGAATGAACCTCATTGGTTCCTGCTGAAGCTCAAATGTGCTGCGTAACACGAGAATGAACCTCATTGGTTCCTGCTGAAGCTCAAACGTGCTGCGTAACACGAGAATGAACCTCATTGGTTCCTGCTGAAGCTCAAACGTGCTGCGTAACACAAGAATGAACCTCATTAGTTCCTGCTGAAGCTCAAACGTGCTGCGTAACACGAGAATGAACCTCATTAGTTCCTGCTGAAGCTCAAACGTGCTGCGTAACACGAGAATGAACCTCATTGGTTCCTGCTGAAGCTCAAACGTGCTGCGTAACACGAGAATGAACCTCATTGGTTCTTGCTGAAGCTCAAACGTGCTGCGTAACACGAGAATGAACCTCATTGGTTCCTGCTGAAGCTCAAACGTGCTGCGTAACACGAGAATGAACCTCATTGGTTCTTGCTGAAGCTCAAACGTGCTGCGTAACACGAGAATGAACCTCATTGGTTCCTGCTGAAGCTCAAACGTGCTGCGTAACACGAGAAGGAACCTCATTGGTTCCTGCTGAAGCTCAAACGTGCTGCGTAACATGAGAATGAACCTCATTGGTTCCTGCTGAAGCTCAAACGTGCTGCGTAACACGAGAATGAACCTCATTGGTTCCTGCTGAAGCTCAAACGTGCTGCGTAACACGAGAATGAACCTCATTGGTTCCTGCTGAAGCTCAAACGTGCTGCATAACACGAGAATGAACCTCATTGGTTATTGCTGAAGCTCAAACGTGCTGCGTAACACGAGAAGGAACCTCATTGGTTATTGCTGAAGCTCAAAGGTGCTGCGTAACACGAGAATGAACCTCATTGGTTCCTGCTGAAGCTCAAACGTGCTGCGTAACACGAGAATGAACCTCATTGGTTCTTGCTGAAGCTCAAACGTGCTGCGTAACACGAGAATGAACCTCATTGGTTCCTGCTGAAGCTCAAACGTGCTGCGTAACACGAGAATGAACCTCATTGGTTCTTGCTGAAGCTCAAACGTGCTGCGTAACACGAGAATGAACCTCATTGGTTCCTGCTGAAGCTCAAACGTGCTGCGTAACACGAGAAGGAACCTCATTGGTTCCTGCTGAAGCTCAAACGTGCTGCGTAACATGAGAATGAACCTCATTGGTTCCTGCTGAAGCTCAAACGTGCTGCGTAACACGAGAATGAACCTCATTGGTTCCTGTTGAAGCTCAAACGTGCTGCATAACACGAGAATGAACCTCATTGGTTATTGCTGAAGCTCAAACGTGCTGCGTAACACGAGAAGGAACCTCATTGGTTATTGCTGAAGCTCAAAGGTGCTGCGTAACATGAGAATGAACCTCATTGGTTCCTGCTGAAGCTCAAACGTGCTGCGTAACACGAGAATGAACCTCATTGGTTCCTGCTGAAGCTCAAACGTGCTGTGTAACATGAGAATGAACCTCATTGGTTCTCGCTGAAGCTTAAACGTGCTGTGTAACATGAGAATGAACCTCATTGGTTATTGCTGAAGCTCAAACGTGCTGCGTAACACGAGAATGAACCTCATTGGTTATTGCTGAAGCTCAAACGTGCTGCGTAACACGAGAATGAACCTCATTGGTTATTGCTGAAGCTCAAACGTGCTGCGTAACACGAGAATGAACCTCATTGGTTATTGCTGAAGCTCAAACGTGCTGCGTAACACGAGAATGAACCTCATTGGTTATTGCTGAAGCTCAAACGTGCTGCGTAACACGAGAATGAAACTCATTGGTTATTGCTGAAGCTCAAACGTGCTGCGTAACGCGAGAATGAACCTCATTGGTTATTGCTGAAGCTCAAACGTGCTGCATAACACGAGAATGAAACTCACTGGTTATTGCTGAAGCTCAAACGTGCTGCGTAACACGAGAATGAAACTCATTGGTTATTGCTGAAGCTCAAACGTGCTGCGTAACACGAGAATGAACCTCATTGGTTATTGCTGAAGCTCAAACGTGCTGCGTAACACGAGAATGAACCTCATTGGTTATTGCTGAAGCTCAAACGTGCTGCGTAACAGGAGAATGAACCTCATTGGTTATTGCTGAAGCTCAAACGTGCTGCGTAACACGAGAATGAACCTCATTGGTTCCTGCTGAAGCTCAAACGTGCTGCGTAACACGAGAATGAACCTCATTGGTTATTGCTGAAGCTCAAACGTGCTGCGTAACACAAGAATGAACCTCATTGGTTATTGCTGAAGCTCAAACGTGCTGCGTAACATGAGAATGAACCTCATTGGTTCCTGCTGAAGCTCAAACGTGCTGCGTAACACGAGAATGAACCTCATTGGTTCCTGCTGAAGCTCAAACGTGCTGCGTAACACGAGAATGAACCTCATTGGTTCCTGCTGAAGCTCAAACGTGCTGCGTAACATGAGAATGAACCTCATTGGTTAGTGCTGAAGCTCAAACGTGCTGCGTAACACGAGAATGAACCTCATTGGTTCCTGCTGAAGCTCAAACGTGCTGCGTAACACGAGAATGAACCTCATTGGTTCTTGCTGAAGCTCAAACGTGCTGCGTAACACGAGAATGAACCTCATTGGTTCCTGCTGAAGCTCAAACGTGCTGCGTAACACGAGAATGAACCTCATTGGTTCCTGCTGAAGCTCAAACGTGCTGCGTAACACGAGAATGAACCTCATTGGTTATTGCTGAAGCTCAAACGTGCTGCGTAACACGAGAATGAACCTCATTGGTTCCTGCTGAAGCTCAAACGTGCTGCGTAACACGAGAATGAACCTCATTGGTTCTTGCTGAAGCTCAAACGTGCTGCGTAACACGAGAATGAACCTCATTGGTTCCTGCTGAAGCTCAAACGTGCTGCGTAACACGAGAATGAACCTCATTGGTTCCTGCTGAAGCTCAAACGTGCTGCGTAACACGAGAATGAACCTCATTGGTTCCTGCTGAAGCTCAAACGTGCTGCGTAACACGAGAATGAACCTCATTGGTTATTGCTGAAGCTCAAACGTGCTGCGTAACACGAGAATGAACCTCATTGGTTATTGCTGAAGCTCAAACGTGCTGCGTAACACGAGAATGAACCTCATTGGTTATTGCTGAAGCTCAAAGGTGCTGCGTAACATGAGAATGAACCTCATTGGTTCCTGCTGAAGCTCAAACGTGCTGCGTAACACAAGAATGAACCTCATTGGTTCCTGCTGAAGCTCAAACGTGCTGTGTAACATGAGAATGAACCTCATTGGTTATTCGCTGAAGCTTAAACGTGCTGTGTAACATGAGAATGAACCTCATTGGTTATTGCTGAAGCTCAAACGTGCTGCGTAACACGAGAATGAACCTCATTGGTTATTGCTGAAGCTCAAATGTGCTGAGTAACACGAGAATGAACCTCATTGGTTATTGCTGAAGCTCAAACGTGCTGCGTAACACGAGAATGAACCTCATTGGTTATTGCTGAAGCTCAAACGTGCTGCGTAACACGAGAATGAAACTCATTGGTTATTGCTGAAGCTCAAACGTGCTGCGTAACTCGAGAATGAACCTCATTGGTTATTGCTGAAGCTCAAACGTGCTGCGTAACACGAGAATGAACCTCACTGGTTATTGCTGAAGCTCAAACGTGCTGCGTAACACGAGAATGAAACTCATTGGTTCTTGCTGAAGCTCAAACGTGCTGCGTAACACGAGAATGAACCTCATTGGTTATTGCTGAAGCTCAGACGTGCTGCGTAACACGAGAATGAAACTCATTGGTTCTTGCTGAAGCTCAAACGTGCTGCGTAACACGAGAATGAACCTCATTGGTTATTGCTGAAGCTCAAACGTGCTGCGTAACACGAGAATGAACCTCATTGGTTATTGCTGAAGCTCAAACGTGCTGCGTAACACGAGAATGAACCTCATTGGTTCTTGCTGAAGCTCAAACGTGCTGCGTAACACGAGAATGAACCTCATTGGTTCCTGCTGAAGCTCAAACGTGCTGCGTAACACGAGAATGAACCTCATTGGTTCCTGCTGAAGCTCAAACGTGCTGCGTAACACGAGAATGAACCTCATTGGTTCCTGCTGAAGCTCAAACGTGCTGCGTAACATGAGAATGAACCTCATTGGTTCCTGCTGAAGCTCAAACGTGCTGCGTAACACGAGAATGAACCTCATTGGTTCCTGCTGAAGCTCAAACGTGCTGCGTAACACGAGAATGAACCTCATTGGTTATTGCTGAAGCTCAAACGTGCTGCGTAACATGAGAATGAACCTCATTGGTTCCTGCTGAAGCTCAAACGTGCTGCGTAACACGAGAATGAACCTCATTGGTTCCTGCTGAAGCTCAAACGTGCTGCGTAACACGAGAATGAACCTCATTGGTTCCTGCTGAAGCTCAAACTTGCTGAGTAACATGAGAAAGAACCTCATTGGTTATTGCTGAAGCTCAAAGGTGCTGCGTAACATGAGAATGAACCTCATTGGTTATTGCTGAAGCTCAAACGTGCTGCGTAACACGAGAATGAACCTCATTGGTTATTGCTGAAGCTCAAACGTGCTGCGTAACACGAGAATGAACCTCATTGGTTATTGCTGAAGCTCAAACGTGCTGCGTAACACGAGAATGAACCTCATTGGTTATTGCTGAAGCTCAAACGTGCTGCGTAACACGAGAATGAACCTCATTGGTTATTGCTGAAGCTCAAACGTGCTGCGTAACATGAGAATGAACCTCATTGGTTCCTGCTGAAGCTCAAACGTGCTGCGTAACACGAGAATGAACCTCATTGGTTATTGCTGAAGCTCAAACGTGCTGCGTAACATGAGAATGAACCTCATTGGTTCCTGCTGAAGCTCAAACGTGCTGCGTAACATGAGAATGAACCTCATTGGTTCCTGCTGAAGCTCAAACGTGCTGCGTAACATGAGAATGAACCTCATTGGTTCCTGCTGAAGCTCAAACGTGCTGCGTAACACGAGAATGAACCTCATTGGTTCCTGCTGAAGCTTAAACGTGCTGCATAACACGAGAATGAACCTCATTGGTTCCTGCTGAAGCTCAAAGGTGCTGCGTAACACGAGAATGAACCTCATTGGTTCTCGCTGAAGCTCAAAGGTGCTGCGTAACACGAGAATGAACCTCATTGGTTCCTGCTGAAACTCAAACGTGCTGCGTAACACGAGAATGAACCTCATTGGTTCTCGCTGAAGCTCAAAGGTGCTGCGTAACACGAGAATGAACCTCATTGGTTCCTGCTGAAGCTTTAACGTGCTGCGTAACACGAGAATGAACCTCATTGGTTCTCACTGAAGCTCAAAGGTGCTGCGTAACACGAGAATGAACCTCATTGGTTCCTGCTGAAGCTCAAACGTGCTGCATAACACGAGAATGAACCTCACTGGTTATTGCTGAAGCTCAAACGTGCCGCGTAACACGAGAATGAACCTCATTGGTTCCTGCTGAAGCTCAAACGTGCTGCGTAACACATGAATGAACCTCGTTGGTTCCTGCTGAAGCTCAAACGTGCTGCGTAACATGAGAATGAACCTCATTGGTTCTCGCTGAAGCTCAAAAGTGCTGCGTAACACGAGAATGAACCTCATTGGTTCTCGCTGAAGCTCAAATGTGCTGCGTAACACGAGAATGAACCTCATTGGTTCCTGCTGAAGCTCAAAAGTGCTGCGTAACACGAGAATGAACCTCATTGGTTCTCGCTGAAGCTCAAATGTGCTGCGTAACACGAGAATGAACCTCATTGGTTCCTGCTGAAGCTCAAAAGTGCTGCGTAACACGAGAATGAACCTCATTGGTTCCTGCTGAAGCTCAAACGTGCTGCGTAACACGAGAATGAACCTCATTGGTTCCTGCTGAAGCTCAAAAGTGCTGCGTAACACGAGAATGAACCTCATTGGTTCCTGCTGAAGCTCAAAAGTGCTGCGTAACACGAGAATGAACCTCATTGGTTCCTGCTGAAGCTCAAACGTGCTGTGTAACACGAGAATGAACCTCAATGGTTATTGCTGAAGCTCAAACGTGCCGCGTAACACGAGAATGAACCTCATTGGTTCCTGCTGATGCTCAAACGTGCTGCGTAACACGAGAATGAACCTCATTGGTTCCTGCTGAAGCTCAAACGTGCTGTGTAACATGAGAATGAACCTCATTGGTTCTCGCTGAAGCTTAAACGTGCTGTGTAACATGAGAATGAACCTCATTGGTTATTGCTGAAGCTCAAACGTGCTGCGTAACACGAGAATGAACCTCATTGGTTATTGCTGAAGCTCAAACGTGCTGCGTAACACGAGAATGAACCTCATTGGTTATTGCTGAAGCTCAAACGTGCTGCGTAACACGAGAATGAACCTCATTGGTTATTGCTGAAGCTCAAACGTGCTGCGTAACACGAGAATGAACCTCATTGGTTATTGCTGAAGCTCAAACGTGCTGCGTAACACGAGAATGAAACTCATTGGTTATTGCTGAAGCTCAAACGTGCTGCGTAACGCGAGAATGAACCTCATTGGTTATTGCTGAAGCTCAAACGTGCTGCGTAACACGAGAATGAACCTCACTGGTTATTGCTGAAGCTCAAACGTGCTGCGTAACACGAGAATGAAACTCATTGGTTATTGCTGAAGCTCAAACGTGCTGCGTAACACACGAGAATGAACCTCATTGGTTCTTGCTGAAGCTCAAACGTGCTGCGTAACACGAGAATGAAACTCATTGGTTCTTGCTGAAGCTCAAACGTGCTGCGTAACACGAGAATGAACCTCATTGGTTATTGCTGAAGCTCAAATGTGCTGCGTAACACGAGAATGAACCTCATTGGTTATTGCTGAAGCTCAAACGTGCTGCGTAACAGGAGAATGAACCTCATTGGTTCTCGCTGAAGCTCAAACGTGCTGCGTAACACGAGAATGAACCTCATTGGTTCCTGCTGAAGCTCAAACGTGCTGCGTAACACGAGAATGAACCTCATTGGTTCCTGCTGAAGCTCAAACGTGCTGCGTAACACAAGAATGAACCTCATTGGTTATTGCTGAAGCTCAAACGTGCTGCGTAACATGAGAATGAACCTCATTGGTTCCTGCTGAAGCTCGAACGTGCTGCGTAACACGAGAATGAACCTCATTGGTTCTTGCTGAAGCTCAAACGTGCTGCGTAACACGAGAATGAACCTCATTGGTTCCCGCTGAAGCTCAAACGTGCTGCGTAACATGAGAATGAACCTCATTGGTTCCTGCTGAAGCTCAAACGTGCCGCGTAACACGAGAATGAACCTCATTGGTTCCTGCTGAAGCTCAAACGTGCTGCGTAACACGAGAATGAACCTCATTGGTTATTGCTGAAGCTCAAACGTGCTGCGTAACACAAGAATGAACCTCATTAGTTATTGCTGAAGCTCAAACGTGCTGCGTAACACGAGAATGAACCTCATTGGTTCCTGCTGAAGCTCAAACGTGCTGCGTAACACGAGAATGAACCTCATTGGTTCTTGCTGAAGCTCAAACGTGCTGCGTAACACGAGAATGAACCTCATTGGTTCCTGCTGAAGCTCAAACGTGCTGCGTAACACGAGAAGGAACCTCATTGGTTCCTGCTGAAGCTCAAACGTGCTGCGTAACATGAGAATGAACCTCATTGGTTCCTGCTGAAGCTCAAACGTGCTGCGTAACACGAGAATGAACCTCATTGGTTCCTGTTGAAGCTCAAACGTGCTGCATAACACGAGAATGAACCTCATTGGTTATTGCTGAAGCTCAAAGGTGCTGCGTAACATGAGAATGAACCTCATTGGTTCCTGCTGAAGCTCAAACGTGCTGCGTAACACGAGAATGAACCTCATTGGTTCCTGCTGAAGCTCAAACGTGCTGTGTAACATGAGAATGAACCTCATTGGTTCTCGCTGAAGCTTAAACGTGCTGTGTAACATGAGAATGAACCTCATTGGTTATTGCTGAAGCTCAAACGTGCTGCGTAACACGAGAATGAACCTCATTGGTTATTGCTGAAGCTCAAATGTGCTGCGTAACACGAGAATGAACCTCATTGGTTATTGCTGAAGCTCAAACGTGCTGCGTAACACGAGAATGAACCTCATTGGTTATTGCTGAAGCTCAAACGTGCTGCGTAACACGAGAATGAACCTCATTGGTTATTGCTGAAGCTCAAACGTGCTGCGTAACACGAGAATGAAACTCATTGGTTATTGCTGAAGCTCAAACGTGCTGCGTAACGCGAGAATGAACCTCATTGGTTATTGCTGAAGCTCAAACGTGCTGCGTAACACGAGAATGAACCTCACTGGTTATTGCTGAAGCTCAAACGTGCTGCGTAACACGAGAATGAAACTCATTGGTTATTGCTGAAGCTCAAACGTGCTGCGTAACACACGAGAATGAACCTCATTGGTTCTTGCTGAAGCTCAAACGTGCTGCGTAACACGAGAATGAAACTCATTGGTTCTTGCTGAAGCTCAAACGTGCTGCGTAACACGAGAATGAACCTCATTGGTTATTGCTGAAGCTCAAATGTGCTGCGTAACACGAGAATGAACCTCATTGGTTATTGCTGAAGCTCAAACGTGCTGCGTAACAGGAGAATGAACCTCATTGGTTCTCGCTGAAGCTCAAACGTGCTGCGTAACACGAGAATGAACCTCATTGGTTCCTGCTGAAGCTCAAACGTGCTGCGTAACACGAGAATGAACCTCATTGGTTCCTGCTGAAGCTCAAACGTGCTGCGTAACACAAGAATGAACCTCATTGGTTATTGCTGAAGCTCAAACGTGCTGCGTAACATGAGAATGAACCTCATTGGTTCCTGCTGAAGCTCGTACGTGCTGCGTAACACGAGAATGAACCTCATTGGTTCTTGCTGAAGCTCAAACGTGCTGCGTAACACGAGAATGAACCTCATTGGTTCCCGCTGAAGCTCAAACGTGCTGCGTAACATGAGAATGAACCTCATTGGTTCCTGCTGAAGCTCAAACGTGCCGCGTAACACGAGAATGAACCTCATTGGTTCCTGCTGAAGCTCAAACGTGCTGCGTAACACGAGAATGAACCTCATTGGTTATTGCTGAAGCTCAAACGTGCTGCGTAACACAAGAATGAACCTCATTAGTTATTGCTGAAGCTCAAACGTGCTGCGTAACATGAGAATGAACCTCATTGGTTCCTGCTGAAGCTCAAACGTGCTGCGTAACACGAGAATGAACCTCATTGGTTATTGCTGAAGCTCAAACGTGCTGCGTAACATGAGAATGAACCTCATTGGTTCCTGCTGAAGCTCAAACGTGCTGCGTAACATGAGAATGAACCTCATTGGTTCCTGCTGAAGCTCAAACGTGCTGCGTAACATGAGAATGAACCTCATTGGTTCCTGCTGAAGCTCAAACGTGCTGCGTAACACGAGAATGAACCTCATTGGTTCCTGCTGAAGCTTAAACGTGCTGCATAACACGAGAATGAACCTCATTGGTTCCTGCTGAAGCTCAAAGGTGCTGCGTAACACGAGAATGAACCTCATTGGTTCTCGCTGAAGCTCAAAGGTGCTGCGTAACACGAGAATGAACCTCATTGGTTCCTGCTGAAACTCAAACGTGCTGCGTAACACGAGAATGAACCTCATTGGTTCTCGCTGAAGCTCAAAGGTGCTGCGTAACACGAGAATGAACCTCATTGGTTCCTGCTGAAGCTTTAACGTGCTGCGTAACACGAGAATGAACCTCATTGGTTCTCACTGAAGCTCAAAGGTGCTGCGTAACACGAGAATGAACCTCATTGGTTCCTGCTGAAGCTCAAACGTGCTGCATAACACGAGAATGAACCTCACTGGTTATTGCTGAAGCTCAAACGTGCCGCGTAACACGAGAATGAACCTCATTGGTTCCTGCTGAAGCTCAAACGTGCTGCGTAACACATGAATGAACCTCGTTGGTTCCTGCTGAAGCTCAAACGTGCTGCGTAACATGAGAATGAACCTCATTGGTTCTCGCTGAAGCTCAAAAGTGCTGCGTAACACGAGAATGAACCTCATTGGTTCTCGCTGAAGCTCAAATGTGCTGCGTAACACGAGAATGAACCTCATTGGTTCCTGCTGAAGCTCAAAAGTGCTGCGTAACACGAGAATGAACCTCATTGGTTCTCGCTGAAGCTCAAATGTGCTGCGTAACACGAGAATGAACCTCATTGGTTCCTGCTGAAGCTCAAAAGTGCTGCGTAACACGAGAATGAACCTCATTGGTTCCTGCTGAAGCTCAAACGTGCTGCGTAACACGAGAATGAACCTCATTGGTTCTCACTGAAGCTCAAAGGTGCTGCGTAACACGAGAATGAACCTCATTGGTTCCTGCTGAAGCTCAAACGTGCTGCATAACACGAGAATGAACCTCACTGGTTATTGCTGAAGCTCAAACGTGCCGCGTAACACGAGAATGAACCTCATTGGTTCCTGCTGAAGCTCAAACGTGCTGCGTAACATGAGAATGAACCTCATTGGTTCCTGCTGAAGCTCAAACGTGCTGCGTAACATGAGAATGAACCTCATTGGTTCCTGCTGAAGCTCAAACGTGCTGCGTAACATGAGAATGAACCTCATTGGTTCCTGCTGAAGCTCAAACGTGCTGCGTAACACGAGAATGAACCTCATTGGTTCCTGCTGAAGCTTAAACGTGCTGCATAACACGAGAATGAACCTCATTGGTTCCTGCTGAAGCTCAAAGGTGCTGCGTAACACGAGAATGAACCTCATTGGTTCCTGCTGAAGCTCAAACGTGCTGCATAACACGAGAATGAACCTCATTGGTTCCTGCTGAAGCTCAAAGGTGCTGCGTAACACGAGAATGAACCTCATTGGTTCTCGCTGAAGCTCAAAGGTGCTGCGTAACACGAGAATGAACCTCATTGGTTCCTGCTGAAACTCAAACGTGCTGCATAACACGAGAATGAACCTCATTGGTTCCTGCTGAAGCTCAAAGGTGCTGCGTAACACGAGAATGAACCTCATTGGTTCTCGCTGAAGCTCAAAGGTGCTGCGTAACACGAGAATGAACCTCATTGGTTCCTGCTAAAACTCAAACGTGCTGCGTAACACGAGAATGAACCTCATTGGTTCTCGCTGAAGCTCAAAGGTGCTGCGTAACACGAGAATGAACCTCATTGGTTCCTGCTGAAGCTTTAACGTGCTGCGTAACACGAGAATGAACCTCATTGGTTCTCACTGAAGCTCAAAGGTGCTGCGTAACACGAGAATGAACCTCATTGGTTCCTGCTGAAGCTCAAACGTGCTGCATAACACGAGAATGAACCTCACTGGTTATTGCTGAAGCTCAAACGTGCCGCGTAACACGAGAATGAACCTCACTGGTTCCTGCTGAAGCTCAAACGTGCTGCGTAACACATGAATGAACCTCGTTGGTTCCTGCTGAAGCTCAAACGTGCTGCGTAACATGAGAATGAACCTCATTGGTTCTCGCTGAAGCTCAAAAGTGCTGCGTAACACGAGAATGAACCTCATTGGTTCTCGCTGAAGCTCAAATGTGCTGCGTAACACGAGAATGAACCTCATTGGTTCCTGCTGAAGCTCAAAAGTGCTGCGTAACACGAGAATGAACCTCATTGGTTCTCGCTGAAGCTCAAATGTGCTGCGTAACACGAGAATGAACCTCATTGGTTCCTGCTGAAGCTCAAAAGTGCTGCGTAACACGAGAATGAACCTCATTGGTTCCTGCTGAAGCTCAAACGTGCTGCGTAACACGAGAATGAACCTCATTGGTTCCTGCTGAAGCTCAAAAGTGCTGCGTAACACGAGAATGAACCTCATTGGTTCCTGCTGAAGCTCAAAAGTGCTGCGTAACACGAGAATGAACCTCATTGGTTCCTGCTGAAGCTCAAACGTGCTGTGTAACACGAGAATGAACCTCAATGGTTATTGCTGAAGCTCAAACGTGCCGCGTAACACGAGAATGAACCTCATTGGTTCCTGCTGATGCTCAAACGTGCTGCGTAACACGAGAATGAACCTCATTGGTTCCTGCTGAAGCTCAAACGTGCTGCGTAACACGAGAATGAACCTCATTGGTTCTCGCTGAAGCTCAAAGGTGCTGCGTAACACGAGAATGAACCTCATTGGTTTTCGCTGAAGCTCAAAGGTGCTGCCTAACATGAGAATGAACCTCATTGGTTCCTGCTGAAGCTTTAACGTGCTGCGTAACACGAGAATGAACCTCATTGGTTCCTGCTGAAGCTCAAATGTGCTGCGTAACACGAGAATGAACCTCATTGGTTCCTGCTGAAGCTCAAATGTGCTGCGTAACACGAGAATGAACCTCATTGGTTCTCGCTGAAGCTCAAAGGTGCTGCGTAACACGAGAATGAACCTCATTGTTTCCTGCTGAAGCTCAAACGTGCTGCGTAACACGAGAATGAACCTCATTGGTTATTGCTGAAGCTCAAACGTGCTGCGTAACACGAGAATGAACCTCATTGGTTCCTGCTGAAGCTCAAACGTGCTGCGTAACACGAGAATGAACCTCATTGGTTATTGCTGAAGCTCAAACGTGCTGCGTAACACGAGAATGAACCTCATTGGCTATTGCTGAAGCTCAAACGTGCTGCGTAACACGAGAATGAACCTCATTGGTTCGTGCTGAAGCTCAAACGTGCTGCATAACACATGAATGAACCTCGTTGGTTCCTGCTGAAGCTCAAACGTGCTGCGTAACATGAGAATGAACCTCATTGGTTTTCGCTGAAGCTCAAAGGTGCTGCGTAACACGAGAATGAACCTCATTGGTTTTCGCTGAAGCTCAAAGGTGCTGCCTAACATGAGAATGAACCTCGTTGGTTCCTGCTGAAGCTCAAACGTGCTGCGTAACATGAGAATGAACCTCATTGGTTTTCGCTGAAGCTCAAAGGTGCTGCCTAACATGAGAATGAACCTCATTGGTTCCTGCTGAAGCTTTAACGTGCTGCGTAACACGAGAATGAACCTCATTGGTTCCTGCTGAAGCTCAAATGTGCTGCGTAACACGAGAATGAACCTCATTGGTTCCTGCTGAAGCTCAAATGTGCTGCGTAACACGAGAATGAACCTCATTGGTTCTCGCTGAAGCTCAAAGGTGCTGCGTAACACGAGAATGAACCTCATTGTTTCCTGCTGAAGCTCAAACGTGCTGCGTAACACGAGAATGAACCTCATTGGTTATTGCTGAAGCTCAAACGTGCTGCGTAACACGAGAATGAACCTCATTGGTTATTGCTGAAGCTCAAACGTGCTGCGTAACACGAGAATGAACCTCATTGGTTCCTGCTGAAGCTCAAACGTGCTGCATAACACGAGAATGAACCTCATTGGTTCCTGCTGAAGCTCAAAGGTGCTGCGTAACACGAGAATGAACCTCATTGTTTCCTGCTGAAGCTCAAACGTGCTGCGTAACACGAGAATGAACCTCATTGGTTATTGCTGAAGCTCAAACGTGCTGCGTAACACGAGAATGAACCTCATTGGTTATTGCTGAAGCTCAAACGTGCTGCGTAACACGAGAATGAACCTCATTGGCTATTGCTGAAGCTCAAACGTGCTGCGTAACACGAGAATGAACCTCATTGGTTCGTGCTGAAGTTCAAACGTGCTGCGTAACATGAGAATGAACCTCATTGGTTCCTGCTGAAGCTCAAACGTGCTGCATAACACATGAATGAACCTCGTTGGTTCCTGCTGAAGCTCAAACGTGCTGCGTAACATGAGAATGAACCTCATTGGTTCCTGCTGAAGCTCAAACGTGCTGCATAACACATGAATGAACCTCGTTGGTTCCTGCTGAAGCTCAAACGTGCTGCGTAACATGAGAATGAACCTCATTGGTTCCTGCTGAAGCTCAAACGTGCTGCGTAACACGAGAATGAACCTCATTGGTTCCTGCTGAAGCTCAAACGTGCTGTGTAACATGAGAATGAACCTCATTGGTTCCTGCTGAAGCTCAAACGTGCTGCGTAACATGAGAATGAACCTCATTGGTTCCTGCTGAAGCTCAAACGTGCTGCATAACACATGAATGAACCTCACTGGTTCTTGCTGGAGCTCAAACGTGCCGCGTAACATGAGAATGAACCTCGTTGGTTCTCGCTGAAGCTTAAACGTGCTTGAGCTTCCGTTTACCACAACTGATGTGTGAGTTAATGAATGTTTATATGTGAATAAAAGCCTAAATTAAATCTGTTCATCATATAAAGTGATCGATCGTGTCTCTTCAAAAAATTTGGACTAAACAGCTCAACTCATATGGATTAGTTTTACGATCTCTTTATGATCTTTTTGAAGTGTTATAGCTTTCTAAGTTGTGTAGCTGTCTATGGAGGGACAGAAAGTTCTCAGATTTAATCAAAAAGATTTTCATTTGCATTCCGAAGATGAACGAAAGTCTTACAGGTGGAACAACATGAGGGTAAGTGATGACACAATTTTTGTTTTTGGCTGAACTATCCCTTTAAATGATGCATGTAAACATGTCCCGTAGGCCTATCACATTGATCAATCCATTCTATCACTCACAGCCTCGGTTTCATTCCTGCCAAAAATTAAATATGATTCAACCTCACTAAGGTTTGATAGGTTTGTTTGGTAGCAGATTGTATTATCGCTCTCTGACCGTTAGTCGTCGCTCTATAACACGTTAATAACACAGTACATGTGTGTATCTGTGCGTGTGTGTCGCCCTCTATCGCCGAATGCATGTACAGCGTCAGTTCAGCGCACATGTGTTTCACTCAGCTGGTGTCTCACTGCGTGCGCACACACCGCGCGAGACGCACGCCGGAGGACAACCGGACCGCCGAATTTACCGGAATACTGTTAAAACAGCATCACTCCGGATGAGCGGTGAAGCAGTGACGCAGGCCACGCGTTCGGACAGACAAGACGCGCGTCCGGACGCGTTCAAGAATCAGGTGAGTGGAAATCTGCTGCATGTTCTGACACTAAACACCGAGCTTATATAAAGACAGAGTTCATATATTTTTCTGCGCATTTGACACTGTGCTGTGCCAGTGATGGGTTCAGATGCCCAAATCCACCGCACCTGTTGTTAGTGCATGAATCAGTGATCAGGATGTTTACAGACATATTTAGTATGCGGTTCAGTGTTTTGCTCAGTGTGTGTGTTTTTAGCTTTTTAGTGGATGTATGAAGTCAGCTCCCCTTGTGTAGTGTAACTGTACTTTCTGGACCCTCTGTATGTGTGAAGATGTATTTCAGCTCATGGTGTATTTGATGTTTAACTGTACATCCTTAGCATTCTTGTGGCTTAAAACAGATTGAATAACTCATCACATGATGGGTAAATTGCTTTACTGGGGTTAATTGAACTGTGTGTGAAACCTGATTGACTGCACGAGCCCACAGTCACATGACAGTCATGTTGTTGTTTTCAAGAAAAATTAAAATGGAAAAAACTGAATCTGGGGGAAAATACATCTCATAAACCAAAAGATCTTGTTATGATCTGTTTTACAAGCCTCATCAGTGTTATAAAGCCAATAAACGTCTTTCAGCATTGCATGGTTTTTGTTGTTAATTTTGAGTGTATTGAATCTTTGCAGTCTGTAAACACTCAAAAATCAAACTCATGACCCAGTTTGACTCATTTGTAAGGCTTCTGGATAAAAAGTGCATTGTGTACAGGTTTGTCTACACTTGAGAGGGCTGAGTATTGTGAAACATGGGAAAGTGAGTGTGAGGACGTTTGAAGAGCTCCTCACTGTTTGAAAGCCTCTTGAATCAGCTGATTTAAATCTATTCATATCAGCAGGTTTGTGTGGGTGAAATTCTTGGGTATGGTTCGGTTGAGCAGTTAGCGGTTGGTTAGGGTTTGGCTTTAGCAAATATTAAAAGCCTTGTACTACTGTGTGTGTGCGTGTAGTGTATGTGTACTTGTTTATATGATTTATGAGGACACAAATTTGTATAATGACATGGGTATTACACTGGTATTACAATACAAACAAGGTTTATGAGGATATTTCCTGAGTTCTCATAATTAAAATTGATTAAAAACATGCTAAGCAATTTTTGTTAAAAATGTAAAAATGCAGAAAGTGCTTGGAAGGGTTAGGTGATAGAATATACAGTTTGTACAGTATAAAAATCATTATGCCTATTGAATGTCCTCATAATGATATGTGCAACAACATGAGTGTGTGTGTGTGTGTGTGTGTGTGTGTGTGTGTGTGTGTGTGTGTGTGTGTGTGTTTGCACGTTACCCATGAACTCCATCCACTTCACAGCTGTCGTGTAGCGTAAAGTTTATTTTTAGCTGAACTGACGCCTGTTGTGTCTTTTCCTGCTTTTTTTGTGGGTCTGATGTGTGAGGGGTTTATTGGGTGATTTGTTTTTTAAGCGTAAGAAAGTCCTGATTGATTAGTTGATTGATTGTGTTTCCAGTCAGAAAGTTTGCTTAAATCGGATCAGATATTTTCCTGTAGGGCTGCATGATTAATTGAAATAAAAAATATTGTGAAAATTAAGAAATTAAAGCTGTAATTTTACAGTTGTGATGTAAAATAAAATGACAATTATTATATTATTTTTCTTAAATACATCCGACTGTCTGTACAAAGAATCACATGATCACTGACACAGAAATAGTGTGCACTGAAATGTATTTCATAACATTATTTTTGTTTTGAATTATTAACACATGTCATAGTCTTTCCTTTTATTTATGATTTGTGTATTTCACAGTGAAATTTTACAATTTAATTTATTTTATAATTTATTAAATTATTTTAATAGTAATTTATTCATAACTTATTATTATTGTGGCCATATTGATAATAAAAGCACAGCAAACCTGAATTAAATCCCACTTTAAATAACAATTTTTAATAGAGAAATTGCAATTAGATTTCCCCTTAAATTGTGCAGCCCTACTTTTCCGTATTAAAATGCACATTTAAAACTGATTGCAGTGTGCAAATTAGACATCATTTTTATTAAATTACACAATTTTAAGGGGTTGTAATTTAATGAATGACTTTGTACATGTAAATCATTATTGTTTTCTCTCCTCTTTATGATAGAGTGGCCCATAAAACAAACGTGTTTGTGTATTTGTTTATTAAACTCTTTCTGTAGTTCTGATTTCTCGTCTTTACATCTGAACTTTGAGATGGAGATTCAGTGAATCAGGATTATGATCGTCCTGCAGATCGCAAGCTTCTTTAATCCTTTATATCACTACTGCATAATGAGTTACCATCTGTGTAGAAATACAAACACTGGCATTTGTCAGGACATTATACAACCCGTTTATTTATTTTGTCCTGAAGAGAGGCAGGTTGGCAGCTGTCGTTTGGCAGAGAGTGATGGATTGTGGGTAATTTGACTCTGAAATCTTCATCTGTTCAGTGGGGTCTCATTATGGATGATGTCATCACTCAAACTGTTTGCCCTCAAGGTGAGCAGAAGGAACCCTGACACACACACACACACACACACACACACACACACACACACACACACACACACACACACACACACACACACACACACACACATGTTTGTTTTTGTGAATTGTGGGGACTTTCCATAGGCCGCAATGCATTTTATACTGTACAAACCGTACTTTCTATCCCCCTACCCTACCCCTAACCCTAAACCTAACCATCACGGGAAACTGTGCACACCTTTATTTGAACTAATTAATAAAAACTATTTAATACAGTTTTTTGTTCATGCAAATTGTATTATCAGCAAAACAAACTGAATGAAAGGTTAATTTGAGTATTTTGAGCATCAATAGCACACATTTACGTACATTTGATTAGTCATATAGTACTATTGTACAGACATTATCCAAATTCCTAAAACTTTGCATATTTCTTGGTTTATACAAAAAAATCAATGTTCATTCTACAGTATGAGCTCAGAGAGAGATTTCTTTTCATTGTTGTTTTGCGTGCTTTTGAACTGAAATTTGAATTTTTTCAGTTTTTAATTGTAAAATGTCTTCACTTATGGCGGTTTAGATCATGTATTTGCATATTTTTGGCATGAAGTAAACACTATATAGTATGTACTATACTCTTCCTTAGTATTTTTGTCTTGTTTCCAGTACAAATATCTAAACATTCTTAAATCAAGATACATTTAATTGAGAAGCCGAATAACTTCAGATATTAAGTCTTGTCTTCTGAAAAATGCATCAAAATGAAGTTTTTTCTTTAAAAAATATCTGTCAATGGGGTCAGAAAATTAAACTTAATTTAAAGGTAAAAACATTTTTTTCTGACCCCATTGACAGATATTTGTTCTTGTTTTAAACATAAACTTATTTAATTTGTAGCAATTTTTCAAGACAACAGCACAGGTCGAGTCTGTGTGATTGTAACGGAGCGGCACAGAACAGACATTAATCAATCTGTCGGGAATGTGGAGAGAGAGGAAGTGAAGGAGAGAGAATCATGGGAGATGTGTGTTGGAGGACAGCAGCTTCTGCAGAGCTCATTCATCATGCAGTGCCTTGTGGGATATGTGAGGTTACCGTGTGTTGTACGTCTCACATCAGAGAGCAGGGCGTTACACGCTCGCTTACACACGGACGGCTGATATCTCTCTTTCTCACTCCTTCCGTCTTACTGACACATTTCCCTCGGATATATATTCAAGTGAATCTGTTTCTGCACAAGTTGTTATTGATGGTGTTTCTGTTTTGAAAATGGTTTTGAATAGCTTTGATAAAAGCCTTTAAATACTGCACTAAATGCTTGATAAGTCCAGTTGACATAATTGTGTTGACATATTTCCTCTTTAGACAGGAAGCTGGGCGGGACATTTTGAGATTTCTGAATATTGAGCAGCGTATACTGTACAGTTACAGTACTGCCTAATGTTTTTTTAGAGCCATTAATATTTAGAGCTGCACAATGTGGGGGGAAAATACAATTTAATATGTTAAATAAATACACATACATACATACATACATACATAGAAGAAAGCTCAGGTTTGCTGTGCTTGTTTGTAGGGCTGCACAAATTGACCAAAGATTGTGATTTATTTATATCAATATGACTATGAAAATTAACAGAATAATAATAATAATTACTATTATTAAACATAATATCTAAATATAATATGTAATAATAAATGTAATATGTAATAATATTTAATGTGTATAAAATATTACAAAATGGAACTTTTGTAATTTTACTGTAAAATAAAAAAACAATTGTATTTAGGAAAAGTAATATAAGTAAAATTACTTAATATTACTATATAATTACTTAATATTACTGTATATAGTAATATTAAGTAATAAAATTACTTAAAGGGTTAGTTCACCCAAAAATAAAAATAATGTCATTTATTATATAAGGCCTTCATTCATCTTTGGAACACAAATGAAGATATTTTTGTTGAAATCTGATGGCTTCGGAGTGTTATGAATCTTTTGTGTCGAATCATGATTCGGATCGCGTGTTTAAAAGTTTCAAACTGCTGAAATCACGTGACTTTGGCACTCCGAACAGCTGATTAGACACAGAAGATTTATAACGCTCTGAAGCTTCATGAATCAGTGTTTTGAAATCGGCCATCACTAAATAAGTCATTATTTTGTTTTTTTGGTGCACAAAAAATATTCTCATCGCTTTATAATATTAATATTGAACCACTGTACCCACATGAACCGATTTAAATATGTACATTAATGGATCTTGAGAGAGGAAAGTCATTGCTCCCTATGAAGGCCTCAAGGAGCCATCGGATTTTATCAAAAACATCTTAATTTGTGTTCCGAAGATGAACAAAG
This sequence comes from Chanodichthys erythropterus, assembly GCF_024489055.1. Taxonomy (NCBI): domain Eukaryota; kingdom Metazoa; phylum Chordata; class Actinopteri; order Cypriniformes; family Xenocyprididae; genus Chanodichthys; species Chanodichthys erythropterus. Next base: position 33,973,382 of record NC_090221.1, read on the forward strand.
GTCTGTCAGGTGTGGAACGGCATGAAGGTAAGTAATAAATGACATTATTTTCATTTTTAGGTGAACTAACCCTTTAATATTACTATGTATTGCTATATTAATATTACTATACTATATAATATATGTAAAATATTAATATTTATGGCTGTCTTAATTTGTTCATTTTCAAATGTTAAAACATCAAGCTTTTATTAAAAGGTTAAAGCCCTTAAAGCATCTCTTTTTTTAGACAAATGTCAGTTTATAAGCACTATTCATCATAAGATTAGAAAGCTGGATGGCGCGCTGTTTCCAAATATACAGTAAAGCGACCCAAACACATGATTTGATTAATCTTGTAGCTCTATAATTATTTTTGATCCATTTTTAAATAAGTTGTTGTTGTTGTTGTTTTCATTGATGTGATTTCAGAAACTCATTTGTATCATGAAGATCAAAAGCCAGTTGAAACAAACCACTAAAGTAAAGAGAACCAATGTTGACAATTTGTTGATAATCGAGGTTTTCTTAGCTAAAGGGGTTTATTGCAAAAGAACCCAAGCCCCGCCCCTTATGAATATTCACATATCATTACCGTCACTTGCTGTAACAGTACATCACTGATTTTTTGTTTAGTCAGCGACATTACAGCCTGGAGTATGCAAAGAAATTTCAGAACCAACAGGTCAAAGGTCACCACACTTGAACTTTAGTAGTCAGCAAAAGACAAAAATTGGGACGAGGGCAGGTCAACCTGTCACTCACATGAGACTGACCAATAGCAAACCACAATCATCCAATCAATTCCCTATGAGCATAATCAAGCCCCGCCCTACATTTTTTTTCTTCACTCGGTTATACGTCACAGTAGGGAAGAAAAACTATCACAAGTTCCGTTTCATGACGACTTTAAATGTTTAAATGCTTCTAAAGGGAATATGAAGTGCACTTTACACAAGACTGTGTCCTGCTCTCAGAGGTGTCAGACGACACTGTAGTTTTCAGTATCATGTTACATCATCTGACCCGTTACGAGCTCTCGGCCAATCCAGATGCAGGCTTGGAATCATATTTAGGTGAAAGGTCACAGGGCACAAGAATCATCTGCCGTCCAGCTCAAATCACCAGGCAGGGTGTGTGTGCCGATCTCATTACCCACGTGCCCCTGAAACACACATCTCTGCTGTAATTTAAAGAGCAGTCAGGTCCGTCGCTTCTCCTCACTGTATCGTCGTGATGGTCTCAGAGTGAGTTTCACGACCCCTGTTGAGGTTCCTCATATGTCAGCATGTAGTTCCTCTAATGAACAGTGCTGTAATGAGCAGTTTTTATTGTAATATGCAGTTTTTCAATTTAATTTAAGTTAAAATGTGTTTGTCATTTTTATTCGTTTTTGTTTTTTAATGTCTATGTACCTTTTAGTTTTTATTCATTATTTCAGTTTTAGTAGTTTTATACATCGTTAAACTAAATAAAGATGAGAAAAGGTGCCTTGGCAGCTAGATTAATTAAAACGAGTTTAAATGTTTTTTTTTTTATTTTTTATTCATTTTAAGTGACAAATGATGATTTTAGTTTTAGTTAGCTAAAATAACCCTGGTCATGAAGCTTTTATTTCGTGTCATACCATAACTAACATCAGTGAGAATGAGAAATGAAAGATTTCCTGAAACTGTCATTGCTCAGAAGTTCCTCTTTCATAGCTCGGGAGGGTTTTCACTTATTTTTTTAAATATCAACTTTGTCTCAAGTTCACTATGGGAGTATAAGACTAAAAGCTATAAACAATGCTTTCGGATGAATTTAATGAGAAACGTTTGATCTAGGGCTGGACGGTTATGGCCTAAAATCAAAACCTCGATTAATTGAACATTTTACCTCGATTACGATTATTGAATGATTATTTTGTTTGTTTGGTTTTTTTGCCCTCATAGTTCACTGACAAGGTTTGTACTGTAAATTTGCTTGACTATTAAAGGTGGGACATTTTTTCCTATTGAAAGAGTGATCTGACATAACAGCTCACTTCCAGCAGTTATTTTATCTATGGTTCGTAACATTTCTTACAGATTTCTGCTCGTTGTAAATTATATAAAGATAAATTAGTACAGTACCAGTACAAGTGATTGCGTGTGTGAATTAGTCAAACTGTCTCTATATTAATTGTGAAACTGTGAGTTGTAAATTGTTCAAAAGTAGAAATATATATGCTATAATAAGTTTTGAGTTTCTAAGCTACTTTAGTGATAAATCACAGGACAGCGCTGACAACTAGTTTCTGCTCCTCAGTGCACGCAATCTTCACGTTTTGCTCAGCTACTGTTTGTATGAGTGTTCGTGCCACATTGCAGCTGCGCAAGCACAGTAGATCGATATAATCACATCCGATTGTCTAAAATCGCTTGAATGTCCAAACTGGCAAACCTTAAAACATATACAACTGACAGAGTTTAGTGAAGACTCGCGCGCCGTCTCTGTGTGTTGACTCCGCATTCACCTGTGTGTTGACTGGACGGGGCGGAGTCACGTGACTACACACACGGTAGTATGTTTTTAAGTATTAACAGGATTAAAAAAACAAAATAACCGACATGGGAAAATTACGTCGGTTAGAGGTTCTGAATTTCGGTTTCGATTACTTTTCGATTAATCGTCCAGCCCTAGTTTGTTCTCAGATCTCTGACTTTTGATTGCATAGAAACACCTGAGAAGCAGGATACTGGAGCTCCAATTAGTTTTCGGTAATTGAAATAAAGTGGAAATAAAATTAAAATATAAGTATTACATAAAAACTTGCATAAAAAAAGAAAAATCGATCGAAAGTCGATTTATTAAATTATTATATTTATTTTAATATAATAATTTCATAATAAATAATTTAATAATATATTTAATATAAAATTATTAAAACTGAAATAAAAATAAATTATTTAGAAATATTAAAAAAACATCAAAAATGACAAGTACAATAAAATGACTATTACTTTGAAATCTAATTAAAATGAAAACAAAAGAATATAAACAAGCTAATTCAAAATTAATTCTCTATATAAATAATAATAAAATAATTGGCATTTAATATACAGTAAAAGACTGAGATATTGAAGAGATCTATTTGTTATGTACGTTTTTTACGTATGTTGTAATTGTATTTCTGTGTGTGTGCACGCTACTATTTCGTGAGTGTGTGTGTTTACGTAATAAATGTGTTCTGTGTATAATAATTATGTATATATAAATACACACACATACATATGTATATTTAAGAAAACAATTATATTTATATATAAAATATTTATATTTATATATAATATAAAATATATTTAAATATATATTTATTTAAACATGTATATATTTCTTAAATTTATACATGTATGTGTGTGTATATTTATATATACATAATTATTATACACAGAACACACACATTTATTATGTAAACACAGACTTTTATATTATTTTTTATTTTTACAGCCTATGTGTGTGTGTGTGTGTGTGTGTGTGTGTGTAACCAGTGTTGAGTTTCTCTCAGCTTATAAACCAAACACTCATTACCGTGTAGTTTTTGTAAGTCTGGAGCACACTGTTGTCGACTCAGCAGAGAAAAGCATGACGTGACCTGCTGATCCTCTCTGGATTAAAAGACTGACTAGATGTTTCACTATTTCTGATAGTTTTATATCAAAACCAAGTGAGTCGTCTACATAGGCAGTATTTGAAGACATCATATGTGCTCCTTGATTTTTTTTTTTTTTTTTTTTCTTTGGGCGAACTGCAAGAAAACCAATAGGAGTCAATTTGACCCCCCCCCCCAACACTAAAGTTGCACCCAGTTTTTAACACAACAGGAGTTAAATAATGGATGGTCAATAAACACCTTCTCTCTTGCCAGCATGTTTGTTTGACCAGCTTAAAATTGCTCCCATTAGTTTAGTGTCGGTGCCACTGCTGTGTTACAGTACGTAAGTGTGTTGAGGAAAGATTTGCTCAGTAATGGTTTGAAATTAAAGAGTCGTTCACTTCTAGGTCATTTTCCATCTCAGCGATTCAGTTTTCAACACTAAATTGTGCCTACAAAGCTGTTCTTCAGCACCAACTCGCAGCTCTTCGTCTCTTAACAAGGGTAAAATCAATCACGTACAGTCAACACGTGTAATAAAGCGCAGCACTGCAGCGTCCGTCTCAGCGGGGCTCATTATCTCAGATTAAAGAGCATGCTGAGGTCATTACTGAACCTATGTGTTTAATGGGTCTCATACAGAAGTTCGTTATGAGGTTTTACTCACCAAAAGGGTTTGACCACAGACTTTTAAAAATGTGTTTGACTGAGTTCTTCAGTGGCTGTTTTATATGTATGTACTGTATATACACTGCTGAGTCTCCTCTGCTCACAAAGGCCGATTTATTTGGTCCAAAATACAGTAAAACAGTAATAATGTGAAATATTGTTACAATTTAAAATAACTGATTTATGTATATTTAAAAATGTAATTTATTCCTGTGATGCAAAGCTGAATTTTCAGCATCATTCCTCCAGTCTTCAGTGTCACATGATCCTTCAGAAATCATTCTAATATGCTGATTTGATGCTCAATAAATGTATTATTTCTTATTATCATTATTTAATTATTATTATTTTTATTTTTTGAGATTCTTTGGAGAAAGTTTAAAAGAACAACATTAATTTTAAATCTTTAGTCCGTTGTTTTGATCAATTACATGTGTTTTTGTTAAAAAAACATATATATTCCACTGAAATTAATTTGAATCCCAAAAATGCTGAAGTAATGCTTTCTGTTTAGATGGCCTGGAGCATTTTCAGCTGAATATTTTGGTTGGCATAAATTGTGCTGCCTCCCTAATGAATTCTTCAGCAGATGTATGTTATTTGAGTTGTAAAATTGTTAATTTCGTTCTTCTGAAGCGGGACTGCTATGTGGAGGAACTTGCTATTGAATTTTTTCTTTTTTCTTACTCAATTAAAAAGTGCTTTGTGGATAGTTACTTTATTTCTTTCTGGTGTTCTTGCGCATGTCAAGTCAAATTTAATTATATAGCGCTTTTCATAACACACATTGTTTCAAAGCAGCTTAAAAAATCATGTTGGTAATGTTTATAATATCTTAATATCTTCATGCCTTATAGTCACATTTAGCAGATTAGAACTGGATGATAATAATTAGATTTTGAGACTATACAAGCAATCAGCCTGTTATGATTTGCTTGAGATTTACATTAAATTTATTAATGATGATAATGTTTTTAGTAACAAGGCCATCTGTAGATTTAAATGCTGATGCAAATGATTCTGTTGATCAATGAGACAAGCTTTTATCATCAAGTGATGTTGATGTCAAATAGCCAAATATTGGCAGATAAATTGTCCTGATAAACATATAAGTCATTATGGGTTTGATGATAAAGTTCATTTTATCACTTTAAATCAGTGGTTCCAAACCTTTTTTACACCAAGGCCCCCCTCCTTTCTGAATCAATACTGCACCTCCCCCACACTTTTTTTTACTTCACAAAAACATTTGTATGGGAACTAGTGTTATTACTTTTCAACCCCAAGTCATTATTTCTTTAAAGAAGAAACTCAAGCAAAGCATAAACGTCTCCTGTATGTCAGTGTAATGTCTTTACCTTCATTACAATTGTCATCCATCAAAACCTTTTTCCAACTGAGAGAGTTTGCGTTTTGAGTTTTCAGTCTATATTTCACAGCAGCACGATGAGAAACAGTCTGGGCTGATCTGAAACAATCACAGAATATGTACGAGAGAGGTGGTGCCTTGTATTAAATCAAATTTAACTTTTTTTTAATGTAACGTATTAATAATTAAATCAATGAATTATATTAATATATTTAAATTATTTTTAAGTTATCTCACGGCCCACCTGGAGGATCACTGAGGACCCCTAGTGGGACGTGGCCCACAGGTTGAAAAGCACTGCTTTAAATAATCTGTATCTTAAATACTGATTTGAAGACACTGCAGATCTGATTGAGGTTGTTTTCTTTGATGTGCAGGTTTAGGGTTAAGGAAAAGAATTTAAAGTTTGTACAGTAAAAAAAAATCATGTCTATGGAAAATCTTCATAAAACATTGAAACCCAGCATGCATGTGTTCATGTGTGTTTGTCACATGTGTATGGACTGTTTGATTTTTTTCCCAAATTCCGTTTTTTCCATTTTAATTTTTCTGGATTCTGTTTTTTTCCCGTTTTATTTATTTTTTGACTCAATTTTAATGGTTAAATTAAATTTTAGTAATCAAAAAGCATGTCTCATTTATTGAAATAATGAATCCAATTTACCAACAATTTAATAAAAGTTTAACAAAAAAATTACTTTTTTTAGGGCCCTACGTTTTATTCTTTCCCCTCAATTTTTATTTTTACCAAATTCTGTTTTCTGGATTCCATTTTAATGGTTTAATTCCATTTTAATAATCAAAAAGCATGTCTAATTAATTGAATTATTAAAAACAACAATATTAATTAATTAATTAGGATTTTTTTTTCTTCAGAAGTTCTGTTGTGTATTTAAATTTTTCTGGCAATCAAATGAACGCATACCATTTAATTTATCTTTTAATCATGAAATTAAACTTTTTTGTCAAACAATGTGCTGCACTGCAGAGCTTTACTGTTAAAATTAAAACATGGAAAAAACACTGAGATTATTGTTTAAAATATATTTTAATTATTTATTATTAAATTAATTTATCTAAATTCTACTGTACAACAGTAATATGTTTTTGTCAAGTTAAATCAAACTTTTATTTTGAAGATTTGCCTAGAGCTTTGAGCTTCTCTGTGTTTATGAAGGTAGTTTTCTCAAACGAAGCGGTTAAATGCTGATGAAGTGACTTTCAGAACAGCTCTGGAGAGAACGAAAACACCGCGAGCGTCGCACGTGCTTCAGCGTGCGTGTGCCCGCGCGATTGTGTGTGAGGCGGTGTGAGGTAAATTAAACTGCGCTTCCGCATCATTCATTTCAGAGGCACACAGGCATGCAGGACTCATGTTTAAATAGTCTTTTTGCGGTTTAATATTCACAGACACTAATCTATATCGCGATTTAATTTAAATGTACTGACCTACTTTAAATTCATTCATCCAAAATTTGACAAATTCCGTGACATTCCGCGTTATAAAGTAATTTTATGACTGGATTCCCCGATTCCGTCCGCGATTCCGTGATCGCGGAAATAGGGCCCTACATGTGTCCTGACAGCTGCTGAATGATTTATGGGTTGGTTTGTGCTTGATGTCTGTTTGCTGTGGGATCAAACTCCATGTACAGTCTGTGATCTTGGCTCCTGGACTCATTAGTGTGTTTCCCTTCATTAATGACGGAGCAGGTTATGTATCATCACTACAGTCAGTGGAAAATCTGACCCGCTGCGACATCAAACACGACCAAACTCGCTCCTGTGATCCAAATATCTATAGTGTGTTTCATGAGAACTTATCTTTCCATGCGTGTTTGATTTTCTTCCAGCTTTTTTGATGCATTAATCAGGAAAACAGTCGTGCTGCTAATGAAAGTACGGCATCTACCATCACAGATCATTACAGATCACTGAATCAAAACGGCTCAAATGCTTTACTGCACTGCTGTAAAACTCAAGTTGAGTTACTTGATAGACTTTAAATTTAAAATGTATAGATTCATAAAACACATTTTAGCTTTATTATATTTAAAAGTGGCATTTTCTGAGGCACATTGTGGTGTTTGCCAGTAAATCCTGGACAGTTTTCAAAAATCCTGGAAAGTCACCCAAAATTCCGGAAAGTTTCTGGAAACTTTACAACCCTAATAATAACCCAGCGGTACTTCAGCGGAATATGGTGACAACTGGCCGGGTTGCAAAATGTATGACACAAAAACCAACAAAATTTAATGTAAGCCGACGTATCATGACAGCAAATTAGAGACGGACACTTCCACATCATAGATGGAGACCAGTGATCGAAGCATTTTGGAGCCCACCACCACAAACAAGAAATGTTGATAATAAATAATATTTTTAGGCTGGCACAGCGGCCTAATAAATGTATGTAACAGACTGTAATAAACTAATGGTTTATTTGGGGAAAAATGTAACTGTTATGCAGAGTTACAGCAAATGAGCACAATAGTCGCTGAGTTTGTATATATACAGATTGATCAGTAATTGTGCAAAATGACTTTTTATTCTCAAATAAAACTTAAAGGGATAGTTCACCCAAAAAATGAAAATTTGATGTTTATCTGTTTACCCCCAGTGCATCCAAGATGTAGGTGACTTTTTTTCTTCAGTCGAACGCAAATTATGATTTTTAACTGCAACCGCTGCTGTCTGTCAGTCAAATAATAGCAGTGATTGGGAACTTGAACAATAAGAGTCGAAAAAACTTGCTTAGACAAATCCAAATTAAACCCTGCGGCTCGTGACAGCACATTGATGGCCTAAGACACGAAACGATCGGTTTGTGCGAGAAACAGAACATTATTTATATAATTTTTTACCTCTAATACACCACTATGTCCAACTGCGTTCAGCTTCCGGTTAGTGAGGTCAGATCGCGCTCTGACAACGGAAGTGATGTCTCGTGCTCATTGAAGTATATGGGCGAGACATCACTTCCGTCAACACAACGCGTTTTTTGACCTCACTAACAGGAAGCTGAACGAAGTTGGACATAGTGGTGTATTAGAGGTAAAAATTATATAAATAATGTTCGGTTTCTTGCACAAACCGATCGTTTCGTGTCTTAGGACATTAATGTGTCGTCACGAGCCGCAGGCTTTAATTTTGATTTGTCTAAGCAAGTTTTATTTACTGTTATAGTTGAAGTTCCCATCTACTGCTATTATTTGACTGACAGACGGCAGCAGTTGCAGTTAAAAATCATAATTTGCGTTCGACTGAAGAAAAAAAGTCACCTACATATTGGATGCACTGGGGGTAGGCAGATAAACATCAAATTTTCATTTTTGGGTGAACTATCCCTTTAACATATGCTGGTGGCCAGTAAAATCGGTTGGCACATGATTAGATTTGAAATAACTAAGCAAACAATTTTAGCAGTAAAGCTTTAGCTTTTTGGTTGATGCTGTCATCCAGGGGAATCGCTTGTATTTGCTGGGGTTGAAATGCTTTAAAAAGCTTTGGCTTTCTGCACCAAATTAAGCTCTGGTGTAGGTCTTCCTTTGCTGATTAAATCAAATTTTTCATTAAAAGTTAATCTTAAATGCTCTGGATAATAAATTGGCAACCATGTCCACCTCACTAATTACTTAATTACATTTTCCATTGTTAACAGCACTAGCTATTTTATCAGCTCTTTTTCCCCCATCTTGTTCCCCACAGTGGGCAGAACTTGTCATAAAGTTAGTGATAACAAACCACACCCAATTAGAGGGATATGATTGGTCAATTTCACTGTCATTTGAAATGAGTTTTTCATTGACTTCCTATTGCTTGGTAATGATGACTTTTTATTAAAAAGGGTTTTACTTTTAAATATTAGTGTTTACAATAATAGTTTAGGCTCTCTCTGGCAAAAAATCAAAGTTATGCATCTTGAAATTTGTGTCAATACACATTTTCTTTTTTTTATTTATCATTTCACATGTTCCTAATCAGAAAAAAAACATTTAGTTCACATTGCCATAAACACCATACTAGCAGTTTTGATCTGCTAACCTACATGACTGTATCAAGAACTAAATGTATCGATAAGAACCAAATTGTAGCATCATGGCCAGCGGCGTCACACCTACTCAGAGCAAATGAAGTGATTATTGACTCAGTCTCTCAGTTTTGATTGCAGTTGAAGTCTTGATTGCGATCGATGCTAAATGCAGAGCTGAATGAACTGCGAGTCAGTGTTCGGTGCAAACCCACAAACCCCGGAGCTGCCAAACGTGATAAATGAGAAGCCGCTCTGCCCTTCAGGTCCCTCATTGGCTGTCTCAAGGGGAATCTGTGCTGTTTGTTCCTGTAGCATATCCAATAAAATAAACGTGTGTGTGTTGGTGAAATGGGGGTTCATATGTGGGTCGATGGGGTTGAATTAAGCGTGTTGTGTTCGTGTGAGGTGTGTCGTACATGGCCTGAGGTGTTACTGTTAATTTTCTCATCATGGATCTGTCACTCATGATTGTGTTCCCGCTGATGTCTGATGACCTTGTCCTCTGGAGCTGCTCTCTGGGGTTCTGCTTCAATCATTTACCCACTTCTGACTTCATAATAAAAGTCTTTAATGTCAGGAATCTGTCACAATCAGAATGTTGTTCCCAGAATGAGGTCATGAGGCAGAATATGGGTTAGATAAAACAGATTTATCCATTTCATATTTAATGGGAAGAGAGAGAAAAAATGAGATGTTGCAGGGTAACAGGAATTGGAAAAAAAAAACATGTTAATGATATGTCATTAACATAATGTGTGGAGCTGTGGGCAGATGTCCAGAATCCAGTGTTGGAATCTGCTGAGAGAATTTAGAGTTTTTGAGTTAGTTTTTTTAACACAGTTGAAGTCAGAGTTGACTTGGGCGCCCAAGGCTCATCGATGCACAAGGGCAACGAAGGCTATCCCGTCTGGTCCGAGCCAACGGAAGGTCTACTGAGGTACAAGTCACACAAAATTTTAATAATGGTTATGGGAGGAATGTGTCACAACACACAGTGCATAGCACTCTGCCGCAGACTAATAATACCGCTTTTCCACCGGGGCTGGTGTCGGAGCCCAATTGGGATCTGGGCTGTGCTTTTCTACTCAAAGAAATCCTGGGCTGGTATCCAGATCCTGGTTCTGAACTGGCCCCGAAACCTTGCTGGTCTCAAACAAGGGAAACTATGATGTCAGTAGGCGGAGCTTCCACTATTGACCACAGTTTGAAAGGCGCCATTTTTAAAAGCTGCCGAAGTTCAGGTAAATTAACAACATACCAACAACAATTGAATATGTCCGTTCAGCAGTGGTCAGGAGAAGAAATCAACGCTCTCTTGCAAGATATAACAAGTGATTCCAGTCACATGTTGGTGACATAGAGGGGTCTGCTCCCTGCCAATGGAAACGCGAGCCGGTTCTGAACGAGGGCCACTTTTGGCCCAGCACCGGCTCCAGCTCCGGCATTAGCCCTAGTGGAAAAGCGGTATCAGAGTGCATATGATGACCCTTGTCCACTGTCAAAAGTGCCTATAACGGGCATGCGAGCATCACAACTGGACCTTGGAGCAGTGAAAGAAGGTCGTCTGGTCCGATGAGTCCCATTGTCTTTTACTTTACTTTCTGCTGGGAAACCTTGGGTCCGGCCATTCATGTGGATGTCAATTTGACACATACTGTAGCACCTTACTAAACATTGTTGCAGATCAGGTGCACCCTTTCATAACAATGGTGTCCCCTGGTGGAAGTGGCCTATATTAGCAGGATAATTCACCCTGCCACACTGCACACATTGTTCAGGAATGGTTTGAGGAACATGTTAAAGAGTTCAAGGTGTTGCCCTGGCCTCCAAATTCCCCAGATCTCAATCCATTTGAGCATCTGTGTGATGTGCTGGACCAACAAGTTCGATCCACCACGTCTCCAACTCGCAACCTACAGAACTTGAAGGATCTGCTGCTAACGTCTTGGTGGCAGATACCACAGCACACCTTCAGGACTCTTGTAGAGTCCAAGCCTTGGCAGGTCAAAGTTGACAATACCTTAAAACATATTTGTGTCTCAAAGGACTGACTAAACTAAGATTTATGAATCAGCCTATGTATTTAAAGTAGAATTCTCATTCACAGCTCTAAGGTTTTCCATTGTGAGTTCCAGAATTCTCATCAGGAGTTCTAGAATAGATTTCTCATCTGCAGTTCTAAATTTCTGCTCAGGTTTCATCAGAATCCCTGCGTGAACTCCTGGTTGAATCCAGGCCGGTTGAGTCTGGCGGTCCCAGTGAGGGTCTCCATTCTGTCACACCGTTTCCACGGCCTTCATGTGGTGTTTCCATGGAGAGCGAGCGGTTGCTACGGAGCGTCATTTGTTAGTGTCAGTTTGGGGCTGCGTGAGGATTCCTGTTGACCCGAGGGTTCGTTGGCCCCTCTCACAATGGGCCGACCCGTTCCAGAGTCCCAGCGCTGCTTTTGTTGTTACACTCATATATCAAATGCATTCTCCTGCTAGCAGCTCCAACAATGCTTCTCAAACTCTCACACACTCACATCAAAGGCCCAGTGGGGGCGTTCTGTGAGTTCAACGCATGCAAGTGCTGCAAAATGAGAACAAACCCCAAACAACTTCTGCTCAGATCTGCTCTGTGTGCATGCTTGTATCTTTCCCCTTATGTCTGAAAGAGAAAAATCACAATTTCCCCATATAATTGACATTAAAATACTACATTTATTTTAAAATAAAAATGTCAGTGATTGGTTACAATGCTAAACCAAAATTTTCAATTAATTATGAAGCCCTAATGTGCATTTTATGTATGTTCACATAATTTATTTGGTAACACTTTACAATAATACTAATACTAACTAACCATAAACAACTGCAGCTCAGGGCAATTAATTAATATTAACAGAAACTCTTTTGATTTTAATAAAGAATTATTAAATTATGAAATTGCCATTACGATTTATAAATGCTTTAGAAGTATTTTTCATTGTTAGTTCATGTTTAGTTCATGGAGTTAACTAATGTTAACAAATGGAACCTTATTTTAAATTGTTACTTTTTTATGTTGCTGATTACATTCAGTTACAAACTAAAAGCTTCAGAGTTGCTCTTTTTTTTACTAACTCTGTAAATTCTGTAGTTATACTCGGTAAGCACACTTGCTCATGTGCTAAATACAGTGCAGTTTTTATCAAACTGAATTAATATAGACTTCTAGTCTACATCAGACATGTGTGGCGAGTTGCAACACATAAAAAATAATTGCTCTCTTTATAATCAACATAACTGGATGAGCCGGTTCTGTCAACATGGTATAATCACCTCAGTTGATGAAACACACCAACTTGTTTGATGCACCTAGTCATTCTTGAATAAAATTAATTTACTTAAATATCATATACACTGCCCAGCCAAAATAAAAGTCGCTGTTTGGATTTTAATAGGCAAATACTTAAGAATCTATGAATGAATCATTATTAGTGATTTTTATTTTTCTATAATGTTATATGTTTGGCAACATTTCTTTTATCCTTTAAAGATGGTGTGTGTAGCTTTTAATTTCTTAAACAACCATGTAGGAAGACACATCATGGCCATATTCCAGGATGACAATGTCAAGAATCACCAGGGTTAAAATTGTGAAAGAATGGTTCAGAGAGCTTGAAGAATCATTTTCACTGATGAATTGATACCTCTGAGTCCAGACCTTAATTTTATTGAAAGTCTTTGGGATGTGCTGGAGCAGACTTTGCAGAGTGTTCACCTCTTGCATTGTCAGTACAAGATCTTGACCAAAAATTGATGCACCTCTTGATGGAAATAACATCACAACTTCGAGAGGTGCATCATTTTTTGGTCAAGATCTTGTATTGAAAATGCAAGAGGTGAGCACTCTGTAAACTGTCCTCCAGCACATCCCAAAAACTTACACCGAGGTTAAGGTCAGTGCCAATTCATGTGTGAAAATGATTCTTCATGCTCCTTCCCAACCATTCTTTCACAATTTGAGCCTGATGAATTTTGACATTGTCATCCTGGAATATGGCCATGATATATCTTAATACATGGTTGTTTAAGAAATGAAAAGCTACACACTCCATCTTTTAGGGTTAAAAGTACCATTGCAAAACAAATAACATGCTAGAAAAATAACAATCACTGTAATAATGATCCATCCATAGAATCTTAAGTATTGGCCTAGTAAAATCCAATCCAATCCAATCTAATTTATTATTATTTTTTTTTGGCCGGTCAGTGTATATGAATTTATTAGATGGAGTATCTATTTATTTTGAGTTTAAATAAGATTCTGGCCATCAGAGCAGCTCATGGCCAGCTAATTCAAACCATAGTTTGTTTCTGATCAGACCATGTTCATCCGTTGATGTGCAGATTTTTGAGCATCTAGATCATTTGTTTTCAGCTGAAACTTCTCTGAATTTGTGTTTGAATTTGATGTGTATTTTTACACCCGCTGAGAATCAGGACACAATTTCACAGCCCTGTTGAAGCACATCCTGTCCAAAGATAGTGTGAAATCTATGCAAATTCAGCCCAAATAGTTTCTGAAACCCGCTGAGAACAAACCCATCAGGCCACAGCGACACTCCGCCGTCCAGAACCGCATCTCTCCTGCTGCGTGTCTGAACTCGCTGTCTCTAATCTGACTTTGATATTCCTCCACATGCCCTGAGCTCTGTGTCATCATCACCAGAGGTGTGTGTGTGTTCCTCTGAGCCTTCCAATGAAGAATCTTCTTCTAAAACTGTTTTTCCATTTTATTCAGATGTTTTTCCCCCCTGTATGTCTTTTTTTTTTTTTTTTTTTGGGCCAATTTTGATTTGACCAATCACAATCATGTATTCCAGAGAAAGGTGTAATAAATAAATATAAATTGAAAAGATCTTTAAGCTTAGTTATTCAATTTATGTCTACACTATATGGGGGGACTCTAATTGCAATTTTTGTGATAAAAATTCATTTATAATTCAAAATGTGTTTTTAAACAGTTATTTTTATTTTTTATATTTTTTTATTATTTAAATATTAAGAAATACTATTATAGAAATACTATTTATTATTATTGTAATATTATTATTTCACTGTAAATTACAAAGTAAGTATTTAAGAAAAATATAATTATTAATAAAAATATTAAATAAAATAAGAAATAATACTATTGTAATATTATTTCACTGTAAAATGAAAAGAATTAATATATAATAGTAATAATAATAATATCATAATTAATATTTAATATGAATTGTCATCTAAAAATTAAACAAAATAAGCATGATTACTATTGTAATATTTTTCCTGTAAAATAAAATGAGATTTACTGAGATGCTCTGAGACACTGAAAACACTGGATTATGAACTGCTCGCATGTAAATGAACACGCAGTGCATATATTTGTTTAATTAAAAAGCAGCCTTTGTGATCTGATTATCTCAAGTTGAAGTTACATTTTACATTTGAAGTTTTACGCATCTCAATAAAATTGATTCCTTTAAACATTTTTTCCTGATTATTCATATTTGTTTCTTTCAGGTGTGCAGGTGCCAACTGGGATACCGAAGCAATGATTATCTGTCAATCACAGCAGAGCCGGCTCCCCTCAGCTGTCTGTGACCGATCAAGAGTGTCAGAGTGAACAAAAGGGTGGAGCCGGTCCGATGACGGACAAACGAAACATCCACTCAAGCTTAGAGCCCCGCCCCCAATCTCCACCTCAGCAATGGTCACATAGAAGCACAGAGACATTTGTGTCATGTTCCTCTTGTTTTACATCCCCAAAAGAACGTGAACATGTAGATTGAACTCCAGTTTTCCTTCTTTTAGCTGTTTGTTTGTTTGTTTGTGTGATGCCCGGCGTGCTCCGCCTGCGCCGTCTCGTTCGCCAGGTGCCGCTACAGACCAGCTTCGTCTTCCTCTTCCTCCTCTGCGTTCTCAGCGTCTTCCTCTCTTCCTACTTCCTGTATGCTGTCAAACGAGAGCTCGAACCGTCGGTGACAGCAGGACGTGCAGCCGATGACCTCTACGTGACCTCTTCTCGACCACTCCCCTTCCTTGCTCGAGTGGGTGGGACATTGTCGTCCGATGGCTCTCGGACGGATCCGGTCGTGCTGGTGTTCGTGGAGAGTCAGTATTCGCAGCTCGGCCAGGAGATCGTGGCCATCCTGGAGTCTGCGCGATTCCGGTACCGGATGGAAATTTCTCCCGGAAAAGGGGACATGCCCACGTTAACGGACGGACAGCGGGGCCGCTTTGTGCTGATTGTGTATGAAAACATCCTGAAGTATGTGAACATGGATGCCTGGAATAGGGAACTACTGGACAGATACTGTATCGAGTTTGGAGTTGGAATTATTGGTTTCTTTAAGGTAAGCGACTATATCAGTTTCACACACTCATTCATCATCAGCGTTTCAACATCCTTCTTGGAAAACAACAATTTCCTACATTGTCATAATCAGTGAGATTTATAATACTTGGAGAAAATGAATCAATAGTCTCAAATCTACAGGCGGCAGACAGCACAAATGTAAGATATAGGCTACCGGTTAAACAGCAAAAGTGTTGGTTCTTGATTATAATGTTCCAAAATCTGCAAAGCTATTGGTAGCATTGCTGTTTTCTTTATGCATTATTTTCTGAGCATCTTGCAATGGTGGTCAGAGATAGTGAGTATGAATATGCTGGAATGATGGTTTGCTAGTTTCTGGTTTGCTGGTCCCCAGCATGGGAAGTGGTGGACCAGCATAAGGTATGTTTTACACACTGGGACCAGCTTGGGATGCTGGTGTGCTGTTGGACCAGCATATGTTGTTTTTGGGTGCTGGTATGATCTCAGCAAGACCACAACAAAACTTGCATATGTGTTACATATCACGTTTCTTAGTGTGTTTATAGTTAAATAAAGACCAAGACAATTATCCAATAATATCCAATAATTTTCCCATATTGATCGATAACAATTTATATATTTAGATATATAAACTGTTAATGCTGCCAGCTTAAAAGAGTAGCCCAACTATGACTGAAGCCACATTTGGCCACAGATTACACATTTGGCCTTAAAAAAATTAAGACAACCTACTAACTTGGCATGTGACTTTTAATTATAAACAAGCCCGAAATACACATGGACTCTTATTTTGAAATGTCTACACAATTGCAGGCTGATCCTTCAGATTCTTACAACCATCTAAAACATTTTATATAAAGGCCATAATGTAAACATGGTAATAATTCATCAACTTGAGTTCATTAGCAATCGCTTGGCATAAATCTGTGCTTTTCGTGGATTGAGGATCACTTTGAAGCAGCCTGAAATGCTGTTGCGCAAGCATGTAGAACGTGCAACAGCACCGCCTTGTGACATTGCAACATGCAGCGCTCTTTGTGAAATATCCACCGAATCTCTGCAGCGCTTATGGGACTGTCAGGGAGAGTAAACAGTTCTGACGCACACATAATGAGCAGATGCGAAACACGATCGCGGATGGTTTCATTATCTTGGGCAGATACAAAAGTATGAGAGGATAAAAATAATAAAAGCATACATGTGTCTCCAAATATACTTGGGCGGCCATTAATATACCTGGGCAGCCCGCCCAAGTAAAGTCTATGTGTGGGAAGCACTGTGATGGAATAGGCTGGTTGTGTTGAAAGTCTTGTTTTTGACGACATATTTTACAGATCGTGTTAATCTGCGCCTGGTCGCTTTTTAAATAACCAAACCACTTCCATATAACCAAATTCATGCTACCTTTTTTGTCGACAATTTCAATTTTTTGGATAATAACTCGAGGTTAGTTTCACTTTCGTCGCTGCTTCCACTCATTTTTGTCGTCATTGTGACTTTATTGTTTGATGTGAATGTTAAAATCTGCACGCTGATTGGCTGTTGTCGCATATTTCTGCTGTATGATTAGCTCTTATGTTAATCCATATCGAGTAAAAATACCTAGAGCTTATCATCGTTATCAACATATATTTTATCGCGATTCGATATGATATTGTTTATCGGCACAGCCCTACCTGAGGGTAAAACAAACACTGCTTAGTTTTCATATGGTCCCAATCTATAGAAACCAAAAGTAACACTGTAACACTATTTATTACAATAAATCAGATATTAAATCATTATTTTGTTTTTTCCTTTACGTCATTAATGTGTTTAATAAAGAAATAAGCAAGCAAAAAAATGCCTGCCCCAAAGTACTGCTTGTACTGTATATAGACAGCTGGCCTACTCACAATCCAACCCCTCATGACCATGCTGGTAAACCAGCTTCACCAGCTCAGTTTTGCTTGAGAACAGCATGACGTTCCATCAGCTGGACCAGCACTATACCAACATAAACCAGCCTAGACCCGCATGGAATTCATGCTGGTTTATGCTGGATTTTTCAGCAGGGATCTGACTTTGGATGGAACACAGCATTTATATCAGATCATCTGATGTCACTTCCTGTCTGTCCCGTTAGGCCAATGAAAACAGTCTGTTGAGTGCGCAGCTGAAAGGATTCCCTCTGTTCCTGCACTCCAACCTGGGACTGAAGGACTGTATGGTCAACCCTAAATCACCTCTTCTTCATATCACACGAGCGCAGCAGGTCAGATGAGGTTTCAGTGTTCATCAGGTGAAATTTAACTTCCAAATAAAGCGTTCTCTCTGTTTCTGTCTCAGGTGGTTAGCGGTCCTCTTCCCGGGGATGATTGGACCGTCTTCCAGTCCAATCACTCCACCTACGAGCCGGTTCTGCTGGCGAAAACCCGTACGGGGGAGAGCGTTGGGCTCGGTGCTCTTTTGCACACATCCGTGGTGCAAGATCTCGGGCTGCACGACGGGATCCAGAGGGTCCTGTTCGGACACAACCTTTCCTTCTGGCTTCATAAGCTGGTGTTTGTGGACGCTGTGTCCTTCCTCACCGCAAAGAGACTGTCTCTGTCCCTGGACCGCTTCATACTGGTGGACATCGATGACATATTTGTGGGCAAGGAAGGGACCAGGATGAAGGTGGCGGATGTCAAGGTGACTTAAAGAGATTGACTCAAACATCTGCTTTTAGGCTTTTTGTCTATAATTAGAAGAAAGTGCGAAAAAAAGAAGCATGGAACTATGGGAAAATCACAAGCCAAATTACAGCTGGAATCTAAAGCTAAATATTATACAGTGGCTTCTTTATTTTATGTGTTGTTTTCATGCAACACAAAAAAGATATATGGAACTATGTTATGAAAACATGTCCGGATCACATTTCACATCAAAATCTAAGGGAAAAAGATAAGAAAATAAATTTAGTATAAAGAGAATGAAGCTTGTTTTTAGGACACTCCAAGTTTTTAGTTTTTTAAATTTTTATTTTTTTTTGCATTGTGACATTGTTTTGATCATGTGTCCAGGTGTTTTAATGAGAATCTAATGAGAATCATCACTAAATCATTAGTCATTTCTACTGCATTAAAGTAAAAATGACTAAAATACAGTATTATTTATTTGATCAGAATATATTAAAAGCAAACACTTCAGTCATAAATACATATTATATAATTGTATTTTCTGTATAAATTGGGGATTACCAAACTTTTTTTTTTCAGCCAAACCCCTTTTGAGCTTAAATATTGACTTGAAGTTCCCCTGAGATATTAAGATAATATTTTAATAATTTAATAATTGATCAAAATCAAATGTTTTTCAAAATTATTTATTTTAATTTGACATTTTTGTGATTTAATTATTTAATTAAAGCTTTACACATGAACCACATGTAAAAAAATCTTATTTGCACCACTGAAAATTGATTTGCCTATTTGTCATGAAAATAATGTCACAATGCAAAAAAAATAGTGAATTTTCTTAATGAAAATATATTTTGAAATAAAATAAATATATTTTGAAATGAATTTTAAAATTTCTTATTTTTTCCCCTTTAATTTTGTTTGATTTTGAGGTGAAATGTGACCTTGACATGCTTATGACCGATTTCATTAGATTCTAGCAGAATGAACAAAAGAGCAGCTTAAAAGCACCATTAGAGTCTGTAAAAGTATTCTATTCAACTCATCTATAATCACTATATTTCATGTCTACTGAAGTTATGCAATCGCTGTATGTGAGAAACGGACATGGTGGAAGAATGCAATGAAATCTTTTTATTTACTCACCACATAAACATGCTGTTTGTAGTTGTAAATGTGTGTTCGATGCGTGTAGCTGAGTGTGATGACGCTGAGAGCAAATACACACAATCATTGGAATCAAGTAAACAAACAAAAAAAAATTGTAAACAACACTTCCCTATAGTTTCTGATGTCTCCATTTGGAAAACGCTATTTTATGCATACATGAATTATGTGTAGATATGTGAATATCATGAATAGTGTGTGGTGTGGTGTGTGTGTATCTTCTCAGGCATTGGTTGAAACTCAGAATGAGTTGCGGAGGTCGATTCCAGACTTCACCTTTAACCTGGGCTTCTCAGGGAAGTTCTTTCATGCAGGTGAGTGAAAACTCTCAGCTTTTGAGAAGCATTAATGATATATATGATGCTGAAATTCTTTCAAAAACATTTTAAAAAATCATAATTATTCCAAATTTTTGACTGGAAGTGTGTGTGTATATGTCTAAATGTCTAAATGTGTGTGTGTCAGGTACTGATGAGGAGGATCTGGGTGATGATCTGCTGCTGTCGTACGTTCATGAGTTCTGGTGGTTTCCTCACATGTGGAGTCACATGCAGCCACACCGCTTCCATAACCAGAGTGTGTTAGCAGAGCAGATGATCCTGAACCGACGCTTCGCTGAGGTGAGACACACATACACACACATGGGTCTGGAGTGTTTTATTCATCAGTTCTGACTGTCATTCTGTGTTGTGCTGGTTGATTTTGTCCTGTAGGATCACTCTATCCCGACTCATCTGGGTTACGCAGTGGCTCCTCATCACTCCGGCGTGTATCCCGTTCACATCCAGCTGTATGAGGCCTGGAAGCGCGTATGGGACATCAGAGTGACCAGCACTGAGGAGTATCCACATCTCAAACCCGCTCGGTTCAGACGTGGATTCATTCACCGCGGCATCAGAGTGAGTGTGTGTGTGTTTGTGAGCTCATCATTATTGTTCATATGGAAATATGCGTCAGCATATTGAACAGCTGAATTGTTAAATTGACACTTTTTTTCATTGATTCTGACAATTGTATACGACTGTCACATTTTGCCCTCAGTGACAGTCAGACCTTCACATTGTTATGAAGAGTGACAGCAAGAGCTTTTACCCTCCACTTATTCATCACAGTAGAATGAGTGAGTGAATAATGAATGATTATTCGTCCACACAGAACAAATTACCAAAAATATTATGGGTTTTCTAGTGGTTATCAACATAAATAATATTTTTGTAATTATAAAATAAAATAAACAAAATGCTATAAATATTTTATAGTTATTTTATATCTAATAATTATTTTAGAATATTTATTATTATTAATAATTATTATTATTTATTCATGTATTATAGAATAATATTAAAAAATAAGTAATTTGGAATTATTAAATAGTTATAAATTAAAATAATTAAGTATGTAATAATTATTATTAACTATAATTTAACTATTAAAATAATATTAAATATTTAATGATTTGAAACAATTATAATTTATTATAATTATTTATTTGGGATTATTTAATTATAAATGATAAAATCACTGAAATAATAATATAATAATTATAAAAAGTATAAAATCTAAATATTTAAATGATTATGAAATATTACATAAAATAATTATGAAATAATATACAATATTAAATTATCATAAGTATATAACTGTAGTAATTATGTAATAATGATAAAATATAATAATTATGAAATAATATTATATATAATATAATTATGAAATAGTTATAAAATAATTGGGTTTCCCAGTGCTAATAAACATAAATAATTTTGTAATTATAAAATCATTATGAAATAATTATTTCATAATCATGAAATAATATAATATATAATATAATTTTAAATGATAAAATAACTGAATGCAGTAATTGTATAATTACTATACAATATAAAAACATTTAGAATAATTATAAAATAATATTAAATGTTAAATAATTATGAAATAATTGTTTCAGATTTTATTCTTAACCATTGTATAAAAATACTGCTTAAAGAAACAAGTTTTATTGGAAAAAGGTTGATAATTCTCAAATCTCGCTCATTGTTTTGATTTAAAAAATATATTTTTTTAAATAAATGTCACATGTGATTGGTCTGTTGTATCTGACTAGCCACAGAAGCTGAAATGTTTTATATTAATGCCTTCAGATCCGATCTGAATATTAGGCCTGTACATGCACAACTCTCCAACAGAAAAGAATGTTCTCTGTCGTTTGTGAAAAGATGGTGAAAAGCTTTAAAATCAGCACTCACGACAAAAGACAAGATTCACAAGCCCCTGTAAGTAACGATCAAAGGTGCTGGTCTCATGCAAAGTCCAAACATTAACAATAAAACAGTCAGATCTTTTGTCCGCTGACCACGGCCCGTCTGGCGTCTCATTTGGGCTTTATTTCTGGAGCATATTAATATTCTGCTCGCTTTTTCATTGATTCCATAACGAGCTCCTGAGTTCAGTGTGAGATGTTATGAATATTACATTAGCTCACGTCTATTTATTCCCTCAGTGAGGCAGGCGCTGTCCTGCGTGAGTGTGTGTGTGAGAGAAGAAGACACTTCCATCACACACACATAAAGTCACTGTGACATTTGTGTGTGTTTTCATCAGGTCCTGCCCAGGCAGACGTGTGGCCTGTTCACACACACCATCTTTCACAAGGACTATCCCGGCGGCCCACAGGAGCTGGATCGTCTCATCGATGGAGGAGAGCTGTTCCTCACCGTCCTGCTCAACCCCGTCAGTCTCGCTTTACTTATACATGAAGTCACTGTGTTCATGCACTTATTGTCAGCAGGACTGGGATATTTAACTATAAAAATGTGGTCACACTTTAGATTAGGGTCCAGTTCTCAGTATTAACTAACTATTAACTATGACTTTTGCCTCAATAAACTCCTAATTACTACTTAATAACAGTAAGGTAGTTGTTAAGGTAGGATTATGGGATGTAGTATATAGTTATGCAGAGTAAGGCATTAATATGTGTAAGTACTAATAAACAGACATTATTCTAGTAATATGCATGCTAATAAGCAACTAGTTAGTTGTGAGAATTGGCTCCTAAACTAAAGTGTTACCAAAAATGTTAATCTTTTTCAGCCTTTTGATGATAGTCAGCAAACATCTCATTATGCTTGTATTTGACCTGATATCAATTAAAAGGGTGTTTTAATTGTTTTAATCAGAAACCTTAATTTCAAGCCAAACAGTTTCAGATTTCCAGTGCTTATCAATGTACAGTAAATAATTATTTTTCAATTATAAAATAATTGTTTTATATTTTTTTATTTTAATTTACACATTATAAAAAACACATTATATAAAGTTTATAAATTGATTTGCATTTCAGTGAGTAAAATAAGTATTTGATCCCCAAGCAAAACATGACTTAGGGAGAAACCCTTGTTGGCAAGCACAGAGGAAAGACATTTCTTATAGTTGGTCACCAGGTTTGCACACATCTCAGGAGGGATTTTGGTCCACTCCTCTTTACAGATCCTCTCTAAATCCTTAAGGTTTCTTGGCTGTCGCTTGGCAACTTGAAGTTTCAGCTCCCTCCACAGATTTTCTATAGGATTAATGTCTGGAGGCTCCATGACCTTAATGTGCTTCTTCTTGAGCCACTCCTTTGTTTGACTTGGTGGATTGTTTTGGGTCATTGTCATGCTTGAAGACCCATCCACGACCCATATTCAGTGTTCTGGCTGAGAGAAGGAGGTTCTCATTCAAGATTTTACGGTACATGGCCCCGTTCATCGGCCTCTCAATGCAGTGAAGTTGTCCTTTGGGGCAGAGAAACAGCCCCAAACCATGTTTCCACCTCCATGCACCTTCTCCCAAGCCTTCTGTGAATCATTTAGATGTTCAGTGGCAAACTTCAGACTGGCCTGTACATGTGCCTTTTTGAGCAGGGGACCACTGCAGGATTTCAGTCCATTGCGGCGTAGTGTGTTACCAATGGTTTTCTCAGTGACTGTGGTCCCAACTGCCTTGAGATCATTTACAAGCTCCTCCCGTGTAGTTCTGGGCTGATCCCTCACCTTTCTCATCATCATCCTTACCCCATGAGGTGAGATCTTGCATGGAGCTCCAGACCGAGGGCGATTGATGGTTATTTTGTATTTCTTCCATTTCCGAATAATCGCACCAACAGTTGTCTCCTTCTCAGCAAGCTTCTTGCTGATGGTCTTGTAGCCCATTCCACCCTTGTGCAGGTCTACAGTCTTGTCCGTGATGTCCTTTGACAGCTCTTTGGTCTTGCCCATGGTGGTGGAGAGGTTTGAATGGAAGATACACATTCTTTGGACATTAGGAGCTGACATTAGGAGTACTTTCTTAAAGTTACGGGACTAATCTGTGTTTGACATGGGCAGAAGGAGGAAGAATTCTTGCTGGTTGGTTGGGGATCAAATACTTATTTCACTTGATCAAATGCTATTGATCAAACCTTTATTTTATAATGTTTTTTTTTCTGGATGTTTTGGTTGATACTCTGTCTCTATCCATTAAAATAAACCTACCATAAAAATGATAGACTAGTGATGATAAAATGATAGTGGGCAAACTTACAAAATCAGCAGGGGATCAAATACTAAACTAACTATAAAATAATTATGAAAAAATATTAAATATAAAACCATTATAAAATAATTATAAAATATAAAAAACTATGAAATAATATTATCTATTAAATAATTATGAAATTGTTTCTTATTCATAACCTGCCATTCTACAGAAATACTGCTTAAAGAAACTCGCTTTATTAGAAAAATGTAGGGGTTAATCAAGAAATGTTTTTTAATATAATCTCAAAGGAGAATATTTAATTTTTTTTTTTTATGAAGACCAATGAAAAAATATTAATAAGCAACTTTATTTATCTACTTATGCTTTTGCTAATATATATTTTATTAAACACAATTTACAAGAAGTTATCCACATAACACACAAAAAAAGGCAAATTCGATTTTTCATGTCATGGTCCCTTTAAATTCGTATGAAAATTAAACATTCACTTTTATTTGAGTCACAAACAAATATTTGAATCTGAGTTTAAAACTGATTCACTGAAATGGGCAGTTTGAATGGATTCAGAGAAACAATTGTTTGTATTACAAAAGTTTTATTTAGAGATGCTTTTAAACTATCACTGAACACTTTCATAAGAGTCACGAGACAAGAAAGATCCTGAAACTAGTTTAACTTGTAACTATACCAGTCATGTGACCACAATGTAGCATACTACTGTTTGCAGCATTGCATGCTGTTTACATACTAATTTAACAAGAATGGTGTATACAGTGATATATTACAGTATAGGATATTTCTGCTGCAGAATATTTCAATTGCAGCCTTAAAATATGTTTGATTCTTTCTCAGATTAGCATATTCATGACGCACCTGTCCAACTACGGGAATGACCGTCTGGGTTTGTACACCTTCAAACGGCTACTCAACTTCCTGCTCACATGGACTCATCTGAAACTACAGACTCTTCCTCCGCTGCAGCTCGCCGAGAAATACTTCCACCTGTTCCCGTCCGACGCCGAGCCGCTCTGGCAGGTCTGTGTCAGTGTCAGTTCATTTATAAAGTATGATTTCAAAACTACAAAGTTGAAAAAAATGCTGTACAGGAACCAAATTTAAATCTACACGTTAAGAAAAGCATGCAATAAACACATTTAGAGTTGGAAAGATGCAAACTTTAGCCTATTTTAAAACGACCAGCTAAAATAGTCACAGTCTAGACGTGATGAAAGCATCCAAACTGTATTTGAAACATGAACTAAATGCTGCACGATGTGACTTGACTCATCTATCTATCTATCTATCTATCTATCTATCTATCTATCTATCTATCTATCTATCTATCTATCTATCTATCTATCTATCTATCTATCTATCTATCTATCTATCTATCTATCTATCTATCTATCTATCTATCTATCTATCTATCTATCTATCTATCTATCTATCTATCTATCTATCTACCTATTATCTATTATCTATCATCTATTATCTATTATCTATCTTTGTGTTTAGGACCCCTGTGAGGATAAAAGACACAAGGACATTTGGTCAAAAGAGAAAACCTGCGACCGCTTCCCAAAGCTGCTGCTCATCGGCCCTCAGAAGACTGGTGAGGATCAACAGCGCCACCTGATGGACACACTCATCACTGCACACCTTCACAAAGGAACTTTACACCACGAGATGGTGATGCAACAAAAATTTTAAATAGATTTGAATTCCGTTTATATTCAAACCTGTTTACACTGAAATGTAAATAATGAATTAAATATAAAATAGAGATATATTGTAAGTGGCGGCTAGTGGGTTTTAAAATAGAAGAGGCACACTAAATTATAGGTTTAATTGTTATTTTATTTTATTTTTTGCATTAAGGGTTTGTTCACCCAAAAATGAAAATTCTGTCATTAATTACTCACTTTCATGTCATTCCAAACCCGTAAGGCTTTCGTTCATCTTCAGAACACAAATTAAGTTATTTTTGATAAAATCTGAGAGATTTCTGTCCTTCCAACTGACACTTTGATGCTTTAAAAAGTTCATAAAGAGTTCATAAAACTAATCCATATGAATTGAGCGGTTTAGTCCAAATTCTCTGAAGAGACACGATCACTTTATATGATGAACGGATTGAATTTAGGCTTTTATTCACATATAAACATTCATCACCTTCACATCAGTTGCGGTTAACAGCATGTTTTGCGAGAACCAATGAGGTTCATTCTCGTGTTACTAATGAGAAACTAAAACTTAATAAAAACTATATAGACATATTAACAAAACTAATAAAAATGACAAAAACAACAATATTACTAAAACATTAAAACTAAAATTAACAAAATATAGGCCTAGTAACAAAAACTATAATAGTATATCACTGATACTAGTACTGATGTTTTGCAGATACCGTGGTTACCATGGTACATTCTCCTTGTTTCTCTTTCTTTACATTTCAGGAACAACAGCTCTCTATTTATTTCTGGGGATGCACCCTGATCTGACCAGTAATTACCCTAGTAAAGAGACGTTTGAGGAGATTCAGTTCTTCAGCGGTCACAATTATCACCGAGGCATCGACTGGTGAGCATCAGCAGAGCAACAAACATCACACACGCTGAATCTTCACACTGCTGGAGTGTCCAAAACTCTCGCTCTTTGCATTCATTTCTCAGTTGTTTGTGTATTCTCTCTCTCTCTCTCTCTCCTGCAGGTATATGGAATATTTCCCCCTCCCTTCTAACAGCAGCTCTGAATATTATTTTGAAAAAAGTGCCAATTATTTTGATTCGGATGTAGCCCCGTCCAGAGCCGCAGCGCTGCTGCCCAGAGCTAAAATCATCACGGTCCTGAGTGATCCTGCAGACAGAGCGTTCGCCTGGTACCAGGTACATATGTGACCGGAGGCGGCCTTTGCAATTCAGAGGCCCATTTCAAAGCAGTTGGAGGCTCCCCAATGAGACAAAAAGACAGACAAAAAACATTGTTTGCAGTATGACTGCAATTACTTTATTATGCCCCTTATATTTAACAATGTTTTATCATATTTCACGCTTAATAGTCTATTTATAAATGCTTTTTATCTCGTTAACCAGAACTATTGTTGCAATCATGAGCGAAAACAAAAACAGCATTCAATCTTCGTCACTCTCTCAGCCCCTAAGATAAAATGAAATGATACTAAAACCACCAGCATGTGGCGGCAAATCATTGTCTTAACGAGTGACACATTCAATTCAATTCACATTTATTTGTATAGCGCTTTTCACAATACATATCGATTCAAAGCAGCTTTACAGAGAATGCATGTCAACATTACAATTTAGAGAATCTGGTTTTGGAGGTGACTGTCCAATGTATGTGGTTTCAGAAATGTACATATAATCATGCAGTTAACTAACAATGTAATAATTTAATTTACAATCACTGTTAGCAGTTTAATTGAAGGTAGAAGCAATGAGCTCCTGGAAATAATGAATTACATATTAACAATAATTAGGATATGTAGAAATTTGGGAATGTGCATGTTGATCCAGATGTTGTGTCATCTGAAGTCCTCGCAGGAGTTGGCGCCAGTTTGAACATTTGACATTGAATCAAAAGATTTGTTCAAAACTGCTGATTCATTCAGGGATAAAGCAAGTGACTACTGTCTTTATGAGTGAGTCGTTGAGTCGTTTACATTCATAGACGAGTCGTTCAAAAACACAGATTCATTCAGTAATAAAACGAAAACTGTTGCTCTGAGACGCACAATGGCTCTACTGTTTGGAACTATTTTTGTTGGGAAAATAAAGCAAAAGCAGTAAATATTGACAATATTGTGTGTAAAATGTAAGTCACCTAATATTAATGAGTTGTTTATTGAACTGTTGTATAAAATCAATTTTTCATTTGCAAACATGTTGCCTTTTCGGGAAAACAGCACTCTTGCTCGTGTGGAATTGCTTATAATTTTAAAAAACAAGAACTTATATAAAGACATTTTTTGCTCCATCTATTGGATTTTTGGGCATTTTTATTAATTTTGGTGGCAGTTTTGCTCCAAGCCCTCGTTAATTTATTAATATACAGTGGTATATCAGTGGTATTTGTAGTGCAGCTGTAGTAATCACAATGAAAAATAGTCCTTTATAAAAATTGTTTTTGTGTGGAATCATTATTTTTATGTAACCATGAAAACACTTAAAATCATGATACCATACTTACATACCATACTTATTTGCAAACATGCTGCTGATATTCGGGAAAACAGCACGACTTGCTCATGTAGTATGGCTTATAAAATTATAAAAAAAATTTCTTTGCACCACATCTTGGATTTTTGGGGCATTTTTACTAATTTTGGTGGGATATGTGCTCCAAGCCCATGTTGATTTCAGTAATTTGCTCATTTTCCCTAGGTTTACTATAGTAACCAACCATTTAGCAGTGGTATTTGTAGTAAAACTGTAGTAATCACAATTAAAATGGTCCTTAATGAAAATTAAATGTTTTTGTGTGGTATCAGTACTTTTATGTAACCATGAAAACACTTAAAATCATGATACCATACTTATTGCACAGTAATTATGATTATATTTTATCAACATTTCTATGAGAAATGTGGTATGTACATGTAGTCACCTTAGTTTATTTGTAGTATTTTGGCTTTAAAATGAAAAATTACACTTTGAACCTTCAATGTTGAATAACAAGTCATTATTATTTACAATGTAAATAATACCTTTAAGTAAATGAAATTGGGCTTGAAATATTTTATTTTCACAATGATAAAGGAAATGTATTTATTTCATTTTTTTCTACTCAGCATCAGAGAGCTCATGCTGATCCTGTGGCTCTGAAATACTCTTTCCATGATGTCATTACCGCATCCCACAAAGCACCTGTGAAGCTGCAGATTCTGCAGAAGCGGTGCCTGGTTCCAGGATGGTACGCCACACACCTCAGGCGCTGGCTCAACCACTACCACCACAGCCAGGTCTGTGTGTTTATGAAGATGTATGACTGTATGTTCTAATACAGCTCTTTTCTTTATCATATTTCATGCGTTACACCCTCACAGATTCTGGTTGTAGATGGTCAGACGTTGAAAACAGATCCAGCTTCAGTCATGGAGAAGATCCAGACATTTCTCGGTTTGGAGAATCGAGTCAACTATCACAAAATACTGGCGTGAGTTTGAGCATGAACATGTAATCAATTAAAATTGATTTGTAGATATTAAAGGGTTAGTTCACCCAAAAATGAAAATTGTGTAATTTATTACTCACCCTCATTCACCATTCCACACCCGTAAGACCTTCGTTCATCTTCGGAAGGCAAATTAAGATATTTTAGTTGAAATCCGATGGCTCAGTGAGGCCTGCATAGCCAGCAATGACATTTCCTCTCTCAAGATCCATTAATGTACTAAAAACATATTTAAATCATTTCATGTGAGTACAGTGGTTCAATATTAATATTATAAAGAGACGAGAATATTTTTGGTGCGGCATAAAAACAAAATAACAACTTATGTTAGTGATGGACGATTTCACAACACTGTTTCAGAAAGCATCGGAGCACAATGAATCAGTGTGTCGACTCAGCAGTTCAGAGTGCCAAAGTCAAGTGATTTCAGCAGTTTGGCGGTTTGACATGCGATCTGAATCATGATTTGATACTCTGATTCATTATGCTCCGATGCTTCCTGAAGCAGTGTTTTGAAATCGGCCATCACTATATAAGTCGTTATTTTGTTTTTTTTGGCACACCAAAAATATTCTCATCTCTTTATAATATTAATATTGAACCACTGTACTCACATGAACTGATTTAAAAATGTTTTTAGTACCTTTATGGATCTTGAGAGAGGAAATGTCATTGCTCCCTATGCAGGCCTCACTGAGCCATCGGATTTCAACTAAAATATCTTAATTTATGTTTCGAAGATGAACGAAGGTCTTACGGGTGTGGAACGGCATGAGAGTAAGTAATAAATGACACAATTTTCATTTTTGGGTGAACTAACCCTTTAATAGTTGGCCTCTAGGACTTCAACTATACATTTTATAGCAAATATCAGGACATTTTTGCAAGCTACAGTGTCATGTGGGACGTTTTGATAACCTTATAATACACCTCATGTCTGTGTCCTGAGGATTTTCCTACATTAACTAAATGATGTTTTGCAGGTTTGACCCAAAGAAAGGCTTCTGGTGTCAACTGCTGGACGGAGGACAGACCAAGTGTCTAGGGAAGAGTAAAGGACAGAGATACCCGGACATGGACACACAGGTACCACACACACACACACCTGAACACCAGCACACCATCTCTCAAGTCACATTTATTTGTATAATGCTTTTCACAATACACATTGTTTCAAAGCAGCTTTAAGTGGAGTCATACTGTGATGTCAGTCTTAGTGCTTTACCATAGAGCAAGTTTATTAAAGTATATTAAACAATGAGTGACCCTCCAGATTTTACATCTAGATATATTGTATTTATAGTGTTGTTGAACACAATTTTCAGTGCCGCATAAACTCGGGCACATGTCTGGGTGTTCAAAGGCAACTGAGAGAATTTAATATTGGTTAGTTTTGTTCTTATTAAGAGATTTAAATATTCGTCGGTTTTGTTCTGTTAGTACTGTTTGCATGTCGGTTAAAAATGACCGAATTCTTTATTTATTTCAATGAAGTGATTGTATTATATTTTGGTTAGATACGTTTTTTTATTTAAATGTTGCATTTTTAGGGGATTTTATGGTATTTATGCAGTAGTTATTATCCATTTATTCACTTTTTGAGCATAGACCTGAAAACGATATTTCCAACTTAAAGGGTTAGTTCACCCAAACATGAAAATGATGTCATTAATGACTCACCCTCATGTCGTTCCAAACCCGTAAGACCTCCGTTCATCTTCAGAACACAGATTAAGATATTTTAGATTTAGTCCGAGAGCTTTCTGTACGGTGTGCTGTCTATGTCTAGAAAGGTAAAAAAAACATCATCAAAGTAGTCCATGTGACATCAGTGGGTTAGTTAGAAGTTTTTGAAGCATCTAAAATACATTTTGGTCCAAAAATAACAATAACTATGCCTTTATTCAGCATTGTCTTCTCTTCCGGGTCTGTTGTCAATCCGCGTTCATGACTCTGCTTCTTCTTCTTCTTTCCTGTTTTACGGCGGTTGGCATCCAGCTTATTGGTGCATTACCGCCCCCTTCTGCTCCGGAGTGTGGTTCACGACTCCGCAGTGACACTGCTGATGTAAGACGCTGCTCTCGTGTTATCTAGTGCACCCGAGCTTCGTTTACAGTCTGAGGAAGACGCACGCTGTATTCAAGCTATATTGCTATATTTTTTTAAATGGTGCGTAAGTGTGCATGTCGCGGATGTTCTAATCGCCAAAAACAACGACGTAAAAGTACATTACCAGTGCCGACAGATGAAGGACTCAATGGAATCAATTCAATAGAATCAGTTCAATGGAATCAATTCAATGGAAAGGATTCCGAAAGAGAAGACAATGCTGAATAAAGGCGTAGTTATTGTTATTTTTGGACCAAAATGTATTTTTGATGCTTCCAAAACTTCTAACTAACCCACTGATGTCACATGGACTACTTTGATGATGTTTTTATTACCTTTCTGGACATGGACAGTATACCGTACCTACACTTTCAATGGAGGGACAGAAAGCTCTCGGACTAAATCTAAAATATCTTAATCTGTGTTCTGAAGATGAACGGAGGTCTTACGGGTTTGGAACGACATGAGGGTGAGTCATTAATGACATCATTTTCATTTTTGGGTGAACTAACCCTTTAAACTGTCATAAATCTTCAATGGTCAATGGAGAGGGTTGGATTGTGTGGTTTTCAGATTGTGATGCGTGTCGCTCTGTACCTGTATCTACTGACCATAAAACTCATTTATGAACTTATTTCAATCATTCAACTGAGTTTATTTTAAAAAGAAGTAGTGGAAATTGACTGTCTCTCTGTCAGTCTCAGGTGTTTTTGAGGAACTACTACAGAGACGGTAACATCGAGCTCTCGAAACTGCTGTATAAAATGGGTCAGATTCTGCCCGGATGGCTTAGAGAGGAACTGCTCAACATCAGGTAACAGAGTCTCTCGCCATGCTGGATGTCACGAGCGTCTGGAGTGCCAGAGGATCATCTGGACTGGACAACATGGAGTTGGGCTTACAGGAGGGAGTTTGCTCTTGCCTAGATAAGTTTCAGCTGTTTCATCAAGGAAACCTAAAAATGAATTTAAAGAACTGACTTAAAAGCACATTAACTCACTGATACTAAAGGCCAGTACTTCTGAATTAACTCATATCTGTCCTGTTATTGAAACTGGATCAGACTGTGCTGAACTGATATGAAGATCTGATTTCATGAAGATCATCCCGCTGACAGAATTCACTTCGCAGAGACTGAGACGAGACCGTGTAATGTTGTAAACTCATGAACAATTTTTTTACTCAACAAATTTGATACGAACTCAATACAGTTTTATAAAGAACTGATATGGACATCTGCATTGTGTTTTTTTTTTATTTTGTAACTAGTTTGGGGTAGTTTTATGTTTTCAAACATGGACGTTAAAGGAATCGTTTCACTCACCCTCATGTCTTTCCAAATCGAAGGACCTTCTTTCTTCTGTGAAACTCTGTCAAAGCTCTAAGAATGATACATAACATAACACTACTGATTTGTACACTATTCTCCAGGTCTTCATGTGACGCTTTGAGTGACAGACTGAAATTTAAATTGTATTCATGTTCATTCTATGAAATATCACCTTTTGTGTTTCACAGAGGAAAGTCATACATGAATGACATTACTGTGAGTAAATCATTGTTTTTGGTGAACTATCCCTTGAAATTTGCAGCTCTCAAGTTAAATATTCAGAAATCTTTAGTTTTTACATCAGCAGAGTCTCATTTCTAATGTAGTGCAGCTCTTATAACACAACTTAAAGTACCCTTCAAGTGTTTATTGTATGAGAAGAGCCTGTTTTCACAATGTCAGCATGTCATGTTTTCTCATTATGGTTGAAACACAAAACTGGTGATTTTATTTTGGGGGAATGTGTTATTGAAGCAATTGAATTGAACTGAAATGATGTTTTTTACTCCCCCTTGTGTCATTCAAAACCCTTCAGTGGAACACAAAAAGCACAAAAATGGTGTATGAAGTCTGTCTTCTGAATTTATATGATATTTATGCTCCAGTTCTTAAATCTCATTCACAGGTTTGATGTCAGTGAAATCAAACACCACTGGCTTTCATGTGTCTCATAACTGCATTTTTCCCTTAATGTTCCTGGCTTTTTTATTTATACATTCATTTTCCCCCATAAAGGTCAGCTGTCGCCTGTGTTCGCTAGAGCTGGTGTGAATTTCTCTCATGCATGAAGATGAGATTATAATGCATTGAATATTGGGCAGATGATGAAAAGATCTGTCCTTTATACAAACCTGTGGCGGTACGATGGTAAGAATACATTGGCGTTATCAGTTTTATTACTCTAGTAGTGTTCAAAAACATGGTATTACCACAGTTTCTGTGGATTATTGATATGGTAATACAAATATATGTAAGTAGATTGAAGCGTCTTTCACTACATGATTCACAAATTAATTCTCATGTTTTCTTCTTTGTTTGATGTCTGACCTGGTCAAACAGATGCAGATTAGAACTGAACAAAATAAAACACTGCTACTAATGCTGGAGGGGTGTGTGTGAGATCTTCAGATGTCATGTTGTTGCTATGGTTACACATTTCCTCATCTCCGAAATGTGTTTTATGAGTTTAATTACATTGTGTTTTGATTTAAAAAGGCTCCAGAGTTTTAGATTATTGATGTGAGTTTCTCTTATAAGAGTCATTTCTAATTAAGCGGATTTCTTGAAACCTTCAGTTATGGCTAGGGACTTTATTTGTTGGTTTTTAAAACTAGAAAGCTTAATTATATTTCATGACACATTAGTATGTATAAAAATACTGTAGTACATGTGATGAACCACACGGTGGCAGCTGAAGCTTTTGCTGTCATAAGTGTTTGAGGTTTGTGACTATCTGAAGAACTTATAATGTGAAACAGACCTGTTGTAGTGACAAATTGGGTATCATATAATAAGAGCTGGGTAGTTACAATTTACATGTAATCTGGATTACGTAATCCGATTCCAAGAATCATGTGCTTGTAATTAGAATAAACAACTTTTTAAAATACTCGTAATCAGACTACAGTCACTATTTTATGGATTACATATATTTACACAATGACAGTAAGTTGTTCACAATTCATTGATTCTCCTAATTTTTCATTTTTTTAAGGTTTATATATTTTTTTTCATAATAAACCTGCCGCTTATATATGTTTGTGATTCTTCAAGCGATATATAATATAAAACATATATGAATATATATGAAATACAGATGATATATCTGATGTAGCAGTAAATATCGCTGTGAATTTCATTTTCAATATTTGTTTTTGTAATATTGCCTTTTTCTAAATTTACTTAATTTTAATGTGTTGTGATTTTGTTTTATTCAGTACTATTGGCAAACACTAACAGGTATAGTAGTGATATTATTTTGAAGTATTAACTGTCTGTTAAGAATCTGTTGAGGCACTTGTTGGTGAATAGAATATATTTTTTTGGAATGTATATTTTTCAAAATAGCACAAGATATGTATCCTGCAATATATGTGACAGCAAATAAGGGTTAGCACAAAAGTAATGTAATCCAAAAGTAGTCAGATTATGTTACCAAAAATGTGTAATCTAAGAGATTATATTACTGATTACAAATTTTGTCATGTAATTTGTAATTTGTAATCAGTAACTCATTACAATTCATAAGTAATCTACCCAGCTCTGGCCATGCGTATTTTAAATTAATATAATTCGTAAATACTTAGGATAATTATTAACTGACAGATGGGAGAACCGATTTTGAGGGAGGGCCTGATTTGTTTTGTGAATGATTTGGTTAGATTATTTGAACTTTTTTTCCCCATACAGTGAAAATATAGGCTGCACTGTTACAGTTTGTAGCCTCCTAGTGTTTTATTGGAGCAATGTTGAACAAAAATCTTTAGCTTTCCATCATCCAAACTCGACTAAATGTGTCAAACTTGCATTACATCACACACAAACATTAATCTAAAACTAGACACGAGTTTGTCAAGACAAATATTAAATGTTGGCTTGGCAGCCTTTAAAATTTTTAAAAAAAAAGATGAAGTTTGAAGGATAGGCAGCTCTTATGTGCTTTGAATTCTTGAGCAGAAGAGAGGTCGATTGGAACTGAGCAGAAGATTGAAGGACAGACTGTAAATTAGATGTCAAGCAACTTTAGATGTTTTATTAGAAGTTTGTATGACCACAGGGGAATTTTTTTTTCCTGGTCTCTCGTCATCACTGAAAAAAACGTTCACAATCCAATTAAAAAACCTAACCCTATAATGTCTAATGTCATATTTGATAGATAATTTCTAAGGCCTCTAAATAATCAACATGATCAAAACTTTACTGAAAAAGTCATCGGTTTACATTACAAGCATCAGAATTTTATCTTACTTTTTCTTCCATTTACTATATAAGCCATAAAAGCTTGATGTATCATATATGATACTAAAAAAAAAAAAAACAGGTCTAAAGGTTCAGTAATATTTTCAATTATTTTCATATGTCAGGCTTTACAGGGTTAAGTTCAGTTGCTCAGTTAAATTTAAAATGAGTTAAAATACTTAGATGAGTTAAAGTGAAAAACACATGTTGCCATGATTTTGACAGTGTTCTTTAGATCATGACTTTCATCCTTTATCTTCTTGCTTGTCTGTAAACAAAAGTGTTGCCAGGCGACAGGCCCCTGCAGCCGTGCTGGTGGTGAGTTGTTAACGGAGGGTCGTGGCCGGCATTGTTCCTGAAACGCTTCCCCTCCCCCTGAACCAGGAGTCTGAAATACTCTTCTCCAGCGGGAGGGAGGAGACGGGCTTTATGAAGGCCACTGCGCTTACGGGAACGAATAAAGAACACATTCCTACAGACCATCCTGAAGGAATGTGTACAGGATTCCTACTGGAATTTGGAAACAATCTGAGTGGAATCACAAAAGAAATGCTGTCAGCATCAAAAAAGATTAAAAAACGAAAATACAGTAAAAAATAAAAAGAATCCTCAAAGTATTGTAAATCTTAAAAACATCCTTTTAATGTCAATACTGATAATAATAATAGAGAACTTTGTGTTCTAAACTAGAACTTTCTAATTTTTTGTACATTTAAATAATGCATATTATTTGATGTTTTGTTATCTTAAACCCCCTAAAATGTCAGGTGTTGCAACTTTCCGAACAAATTTAAATTGCTGTCTTAATAATAAAAAATGAAAAACTATATACTAAAGCATCATTTTAAGTTTGAAACCTAAAAAAACTTTTGTCCAACAATTTATTCCCAAATGTCAGGATGGCACAACTGCAAACATGGCTCTTTTGTTATGAATTAATAAGGTAATAAAAGTAAATATAATAATGCATCATCCAGAGGACCCCAACTGATACTTTTGGCAGAGTGAAAAGATTTGTAGATCCCTCTCAAATACTGGTAAAAACTGCTAATTTGAAGTATGGGTAGGTTGGTACACTTATGTCAGGTGGTACAACTACAGTATATACATACTGCTATTTTTACAGTATATACAACTATTTGGTTGTACCACATGACATGAAAATGAATTTAAAGGTGCCCTAGAATTAAAAATTGAATTTACCTCGGCATAGTTAAATAACAAGAGTTCAGTATGGAAATGACATACAGTGAGTCTCAAACTCCATTGTTTCCTCCTTCTTATATAAATCTCATTTGTTTAAAAGACCTCTGAAGAACAGGCGAATCTCAACATAACACCGACTGTTACGTAACAGTCGGGATCATTAATATGTACGCCCCCAATATTTGCATATGCCAGCCCATATTCAAAGCATTACACAAGGGCAGGCAGTATTAACGTCTGGATCTGTGCACAGCTGAATCATCCGAATAGGTAAGCAAGCAAGAACAATAGCGAAAAATGGCAGATGGAGCAATAATAACTGACATGATCCATGATAACATGATATTTTTAGTGATATTTGTAAATTGACTTTCTAAATGTTTCATTAGCATGTTGCTAATGTGCTGTTAAATGTGGTTAAAGTTACCATCGTTTCTTACTGTATTCACTGTCGTTATTTTCATTTTTTAAACACTTGCAGTCTGTATAATTCATAAACACAACTTCATTCTTTATAAATCTCTCCAACAGTGTGTAATGTTAGCTTTAGCCACGCAGCATAGCCTCAAACTCATTCAGAATCAAATGTAAACATCCAAATAAATACCATACTTACGCGATTAGACATGCTGCATGACAAACACTTTGTAAAGATCCATTTTGAGGGTTATGTTAGCTGTGTGAACTTTGTTTATGCTGTTTAAGGCAAGCTCGGGGGCAGGGAGCGTGAGCATTTAAAGGGGCCGCAGCCTGAATCTGTGCATATTTAATGATGCCCCAAAATAGGCAGTTAAAAAAATGTATAAAAAAAAAATCTATTTGAGCTGAAACTTCACAGACACATTCAGGGGACACCTTATATTACATCTTGTGAAAACACGTTCTACGGCACCTTTAAACACTTTGAAATGTTATTTAACAACTGAAACTTGTTTAAACGCATTGTTCATGACTCACAAATATGCATTACATCAGTTTTAAAAATATATTTTTTTAAGATTTTATTTATCAATAACCCACTTAAAAATAAAGTGGAGTTTTGCACTGATGCCGTATTGGAAGAAGCCTTTCTGGTTCCTCAAAAAACCTTTCAGTGAACAGTTCTTAAAAGAACCATTTTTCTTAATGTATTGTAATGTATTCTTAATTGAATAATCTAAAGAACATTTACCAGGTTCATCATGGAACCGTCAATTCCAATAATAAACCTTTATATTTAAAATTTGTATGAGAAACAATAATGATACTTAAAGTCCCCCTGTAGTCAATAATTGTACCACTTAAAACTCAACATTTCTTCATGCCTTAAAATAGCTTGATCTATGAATATGCTAATTAACCCCGCCTCCATTCCTCTCAGACGAGATCCACTCGGTCAACTTACCGAGGTAAACGCTGCACAATGGCATCACTTTTTACATCGTCGGACATATGATGACGGTAATTAATATGATTGGCCTTTTGCTTGACTACATTATCAAACAGCTGCTAATAATGTGTTGCTATGTTACACAAACCATGTTCACATTCAAGAGTCAGACTTCTCAAAATCAGTATCCTTAGAAACGCTTTGAACATCTCAGAACATCAAAGGCATATAGTTCATCATAACATCGTAATATACATCATACACCGGCTATATTGCTAAATCTACCCGATTTTTATATCAACAGAAAAATATGATAACCTGGCTTCTCTTGAGACTGCTTCTGAGCGGTCATAAGCCCGCCGGCACATTGGTTATAAGTTTGTGATATAAGAAACACCAGCGTTTTTGAAACTGACTTTAGATCACTGCAGTTTTAAAGAGAAAATACTCAGCAATTGTGTTGACTTATGAATTTGCACATGGTTTGTCTTAAAGCATATTAAAAACACACCACATAGACATATAAACAACATTAAAAACTTGATTTTCACCACAGGGGTAGTTCTCATTGAAGTCTCACTGTCTCATTGAAGTTTTCTGAGCAGTGAGAGTGTGTTCTCTGTTAGAGAGGTGTGATGTCGTCTATTGCTCTGTTCTGAGGTGTGTGTGTGTGTGTGTGTGTGTGTGTGTGTGTGTGTAGGGTGGGGGTTTCTCCGGGCCCCTCTTTTTCTCGTTTCCTTGGTCACCCTGATGGACGCACACACACACTTTTGCTATGGCGGCCTCAGAGACGTGCAGCACCGTGCCTGAGTCTCCTGAACCAGAGCCCTGCGACAGACCACAGCTGGACCAGGACCAGGACCAGGACCAAATCCAGAACAAGAAGGAGGAGGAGGATGAGGACGAGGATGATGAAGGATCTGAACTTCAGAACCAGGAACCTTCAGATCCGGAGTGTGTGGAGGAGAGATTCCGGATCGACCGGAAGAAGCTGGAGCTCATGCTGTACGGTGTGTGTTTGATCAATGTCATAGTTTTCTGTAGAAGCTTCATTAATCTGTTTGAATTTTCTATGCAAACCCGTTTCGAAACCAATCTGTTATGATTCCCAGCAAAATGTCCTTCGGTGTGTGTGAGATTTAGATGGATGTGGCCCGTCCGCAAACATTTGTGTGGTGGTTCTGGTGTGATGAACAGGTTTAATGGTCTGTTATCATGAGCTGTCCAGGAAGATTCTGGAGTTGCGTCGAGTTAACGGCCTGCGATTCATCAACATGAGCTCCAGTTGACATTCAAATCCCTCAGAGATGGAGAGCGAGAGACAGATTGAGCTTGTCAGAGGAGAGAGCGGTGGAAGCGTGGATGTGTTTGTGTTGATCTGGTGTAGATGCTCTTCCTTGTTTCTGTGTGGTGTTCAGAAGTCCTGCTCTGTCGTCTCTCTCTCAGATCTTCTGGTCTGTAGATATGGCTCGGTTCCTCCCTCATCGTGTTGGGTTTTTTCAGCCGTTTTCTGGTCCAGCAGGGGAAAAGCAACAGCATAATAATCTCTTCAACAACACACATGATTTGAGGAATCATTCAGGACTGGAGCACAAAAGCTGCACTTACACACTCAACTTTAATCCTGGTTCTTGCTGTAATCTGTTCTGTCATTGCTGGAGGAGCTGCTCATTGTGTCTTTAGTTGGGAGTGTTTGCTTCTTTCACAGGAGCTGAATTAGTTTTGCGTCAGCATCGATTGCTCTAACATAACTTTGCTGTTTGACGCCGTTTCTCAGAAGCAACTTTGGGGTCTTTTTCTTTTGCGTAAACACACACACACACACACACACACACACACACACACACACACACACACACACACACACACACACACACACACACACACACACACACACACTGGTTGTTCAGTCATTCTTGGTTGCAGAGCTGTGTAACCCATGGCGATGAGGAGTGGCGAATGAAAGGAGGGATGTTCAGCCTAACCCTGTAAATGTCAGTCTGGGGCAAATGTGTTTAACTTTACTACCCCTTCACACACACACACACACACACACACACACACACACACACATCTATCTATCTATCTATCTATCTATCTATCTATCTATCTATCTATCTATCTATCTATCTATCTATCTATCTATCTATCTATCTACCTATATGTTCTTTCTTTCTATCTATCTATCTATTGTTCTTTCGTTCTATCTATATGTTCTTTCTTTCTTTCTATCTCTCTATCTATATATTGTTCTATCTATCTATCTATCTATCTATCTATCTATCTATCTATCTATCTATCTATCTATCTATCTATCTATCTATCTATCTATCTATCTATCTATCTATCTATCTATCTATCTATCTATCTATCATTTTATGGTTCTATCTATCTATCTATCTATTGTTCTTTCGTTCTATCTATATGTTCTTTCTTTCTTTCTTTCTATCTCTCTATCTATATATTGTTCTATCTATCTATCTATCTATCTATCTATCTATCTATCTATCTATCTATCTATCTATCATTTTATGGTTCTATCTATCTGTCTATCTATCTATTGATCTTTCATTCTATCTATCTATCTCGTTCTGTCTATCGTTCTATCTCTCTATCTATAGATTGTTCTATCTATCTGTCTGTCTATCACTTTATGGTTCTATCTATCTGTCTATCTCATTCTATCTATCGTTCTGTCTATCATGCTGTCTATCGTTCTATCTATCTATCTATCGCTCTCTCTATATATATTGTTCTATCTATCTATCTATCATCTATCTATCTGTCTGTCTATCATTCTGTCTATCTATCTATCGTTCCATCTATCTACTGTTATATCGATCGTTCTGTCTAAAGCATATATACTGTAGTACAGGCAGCCTATATATTGTCTACATATAGTGTACAAATAGTCAATATAAATGTGTGAACAGCATGCCAAATATGCAATATAAATGTAATATTTAAATTCTGTTGATTATTTACATTTTGTTTGGTATGTAATTTAAATATCTTTGATAAAATATGTCATATCACCCTGTCTTTAGCTCCTGCAGAAGGTTCTGGACTGTCAGGTGAGGAGTTCTTCGAGAAGGTAAGAGCTCAAATATAATACATCTAATTTGAACTTTAATCGGAGCCTGATATGAACCACATTCTCATTTTCATATCTAACTGTTTATGTGAAGAACCTCACAATAAATTGAGTTCTTTAGTGTGTCTGTAACCTACATGAATCCTGTCAAAGCAGCTGCCATCTGAAGGCATCAAACAGATGTGTATGTTTTAGTATGAAGATCACATGTTGCTGCAGTGCAGTTTGCTGAAAGAAAAAAGTCACTCAAGTGATTTTGTCCCAAACACACACAACAGATTTAGGTGTTATGAAGGCAAAACAAGAAGCTTTGAGATGCTAATGAGCCATTGTCTCTGTTGAATGGAGGATCTGAAGATGCAAATTGAATGTCTTTGGAACGCTGAGTTTCTCTTCCTCACACACTCATTGTTTCAGGTGATGAGAGAAACACACACGCAGGTGAAATGGCCGTCCAAACTGAAGATCGGTGCAAAATCAAAGAAAGGTGAGTGATGTTGCAATTTTCTCATCATTTACTGACACTCATGTTGTTTCAAACACAAAAACAGATGTTTAGCTAAAATGTCCGAGCTGCTGTTTTACATACAATGACCCAAAAGTTCAAAAGCACCATAAAAGTATCATAAAAGTGCACTCAACGTTGTAAATAGAACAATTATTATTGTATTACAAGAAAATACCTTTCAATTTCAGTTTTTCTAATTTTCATGTTTCATTCAGTGTGTTACTTGCCATTTTTTTGTAATTATTTACTAGAAGTGTCTGAGTGAAAGTTTCAAAGTAAATCCTTCACTCATTTTTGTTTTAGCGTCAGTATGACACATGCACTATAAGTGTTTGGTTACATGCAATTACATTTGCCATCACTTACTTCTGACCTGGTGCAGCACATCTTCACGCATTACGTGTGAATATGCAGATGAGATGTTATGCATGTGGGGAGTAAACAGCTATGTTTCCATCCACCTATTTCATGTGCATTTTGGGAAATTGGTTAAAAAAAGACTGGATGGAAACGCCAAGATGTGCATGAATTCTAAAAAATGCACATAAAAAATGTATGTGCTCAATTGAGGCACATTTTTTATCGATTAAAAAGACATGCATATAAACTATGATGGAAACACATTTACCGATGCGCAACAAAAAACTCACTTTGCCTCAACAGTGGATGTGTTTAAATAACAGTGGACCAGTTTCATTTGACTGCATCTGTAAATGTTGGTTTGATCTTTCTAAAATGCCTGAGCCATAATCTGTTACCAGAATGATCTGCTTTAATTCTCTCACAAAAGCGTCTTACATGATTGCGTTCCCAAACTCCAGTATCCGAACGCAAGAGAACATGACAGCGTTTATTGCATTTCATCTACCTCTCTGAGACGCAAGTCATTTATTAACTTACGTTATTACTGATATTTTATGCTATTTCTCCAGGAAGTGACAAATTTGTTCTCTTGAACACATGAGATGGAGAGGCTTCTCTATTCGTGAATGTTTTATGCAATATTCCAATTTGTGCACAAGTTAAATTCGCAACTTTGGATGAAAACAAGTGAGTGATGACAGTTTATATTGTTGGGTGAACTATCCATTTAAAGCCAATGTGTACTTACAATTAATTTACGTTCTTAGTAAATGTCTGTGTAATAACATGCACTGATGAATCATGCACAATA
Source organism: Chanodichthys erythropterus (assembly GCF_024489055.1). Taxonomy (NCBI): domain Eukaryota; kingdom Metazoa; phylum Chordata; class Actinopteri; order Cypriniformes; family Xenocyprididae; genus Chanodichthys; species Chanodichthys erythropterus. The sequence continues at coordinate 34,016,682 of NC_090221.1, forward strand.
AGATCAAAGGAAAAATAAACTTTCTCCACTTGTTAAATGATTTTTCTTTACTGCTGACACAAATCAAAGCTACTTTTTATGATCCAGTCAAAATCATCCCCCACATTTTCTTGCTCTGAATAGTTTCTTTGGCTCAGAAGTGTGTTGCATTAGAAGGAAAATACATTGTGATGATTTCTGTCTTTCTAGATCCTCATGTTAAAGTGGAGGGGAAAAGAGCAAATGTTCTGGAGGCCAAACGGATGATTTTGGAGCTTCTTGAGACTAAGGTGAGAATTTACCTCCTTTAATTTCTCCTAAAGCGTTAGTTCACCCAAAAATTAAAATTCTGTCATCATCTGTCAAGTTGTTCCAAACCTGTATGAATTTCTTTCTTCTGCTGAACTCAAAGGAAGATATTTTGAAAAATGTCAGTAATCAAACAGATGATGGGCCTCACTGACTTCCATAGTCATTTTTTTTTAATACTATGGAGGTCAATGGGGTCCATTAACTGTTTGGTTAATATCTTTTGTGTTCAGCAGAAGAATGAAATGTATACAGGTTTGAATATATCATTACAATATTTTCATTTTTGGGTGAATTATCCCTCTAAGCTCTGTGTTTATCTGTCCTGTGGAGACTCACACCAACCCACCTGTGTTCAGGTGAATAAAGTCACGCTGAAGATAGACGTCACGCACACAGAGCATTCTCATGTGATCGGTAAAGGGGGCGGGAACATTAAGAAGGTCATGGAGGACACTTCCTGCCACATTCACTTCCCTGATTCCAACCGGAACAACGGAACAGGAGAAAAGAGCAACCAGGTACTTAGATGTGAAACCACAGAATTTCTTCTCATCATTGTTGCATACTGATCGAAACATACTATATACTACACATACCTGCAGGTGTCAATCGCTGGGCCGGTTCAGGGGGTGGAGTCAGCGCGGAGACAGATCCGGGTCAGTGAGACGGCATTCTAATAAATATTCATTATATTTGAAAATTTGACTTTATATTCAGTTTTTATATATTTAGATTCAGATATGTGTTTTTATGTCTCATATTTCAGTCCATAGTTAAAGAAAAGTCACAATGGACCAACTGTTATTTGCATTGTAACCTTATTTTTATGAAAACACATTTTTATATTTAATTACGATATAAATAATAATATATTAAAATATATAAAAAGATATTATAAATTATATAATACATTTATGTAATATTATACTCAATGTTATTTTGTATCAAAATTTTGAATTAGATTTTATGTTTTTATATTTTTTATTTTAATTTTAGCTAATGTTTAATCATTTTTATTTGTGTTTTTATTATTTTAGTAAATGATTATTATTAAACTAAATGAAAATGAGAAATGTTGCTTTGGTGTAAAACAAATAGTAATAGTAAATAGTAAGTAAATGTAAGGTTTTTTTTAATATTTTATTTCAGTTCATTTTTTATTTTATTTCAAATAATATTTGTAGTTAACAATAATAACCCTGACTATAATATTAATATAAAATAACATATCAATGTAGTATTTGTTATTCTACATTTAATTTTCATGCTGATTTAAAAATATTGCTCTACAGTAATGAAAATCTAGTGAGAAACACCATTAAGTATAATGGAAATTAATGAGGCTGACATTGTAATAAATTAATTATATTCAAATATGTGACTTTCAATGTTCATATAATTAGATCCAAATACGGATGTATGTGCATGTGAATCTGGTGTGATTTGCATAAGTTTGTGACCTGCAGGAGCTACAGCCTCTTGTGCTGACCTTTGACCTCCCTGTGACCCTTGTGGGGGGTGTGGTGGCCGATACGGGGTCACCGGTGATCCAGCACGTGGCTCAGGCGTTTGGAGTGAGCGTGAGCTTCAGAACACAGCCCAAACTCTACTGCAGCACCTGCAGCGTGAGAGGAGTGCAGGGAAACACTGCTGCCGTGAAGGTGACGCACGTGTTCAGATATGACACCACGTGATATAAAGTCAGAATTGCGTGTTATAAAGTCAGATATAATATAAAGTCGCAATTTTGAAATTTTGCGCTCACTTGCAAAAGAACACAAAAGTTTTGCAAGTGAACACAAAGTTTCTTGGGGAAACGCAAAAGCATTAAAATATAATTTTTCCTTCCATCTAATTTTTTTTCCATCACCATGTCCTTATAGGGGCTCCGTATGTATATATATATATATATATATATATATATATATATATATATATATATATATATATATATATATATATATATACAGCTATGGAAAAAATTAAGAGACCACTTAACATTGATTTCTGAACTTGGAGTGGTCTCTTAATTTTTTCCATAGCTGTATATATACTAGCCTGACTACGTCAGACTTCCTACTTCCGCTCAATTTCATTTCGCATCTGTACTCAGTCTGAGACAGCGTCAGAGCTTTCTGTTTGCCACCGGTCGGGAAACAGCCGGGCCAATCAACGAACAGAGGGCGGGCTGAGAGCCGTGACGTAGATGCTAAGCGCCGAGTCTTACATTGTAGGTTAGAGAAATCGAAAACCGAAACGACCGCGGAAATGGGAAACGAGACACGGGATGCAATTCGCTCTGTTATGGAGAACATTCAACTCTTTTTCAAACTGAAGCCAGAACAAGAAGAGTGTTTGATAAACATTTGTTTTATCATGTGTTTACAACAGGTTTACAGTGGAAGTTCAATCATAGATTTGAGTTTGATGCATGATGTCTGTGCTTCGATGCGGCTGTACAGGCACATAACATACGTCATAACTAAACGTATCTGATTGGCTTACGGGTAACCAATGATTTTAAACTTCAGACAAGCGCCCCCTGGTGAGAGAGAAAACACTTCTCTATTATGCCATTCCAGACTCTGTCTACGAAGCAAAGTGAAGTAGCAGAGTCTGGTATTACCAGGCTATATATATACATACAGTGGCATGAAAAAGTATGTGAACCACTTGCAGAATCTGTGATAATAAATAAGTGAGATCATACAAAATGCATGTTATTTTTTGTTTAGTACTGTCCTGAATAAGATATTTTACATAAAAGATGTTTGCATTTAGTTCACAAGACAAAACAATAGCTGAATTGATTAAAATAACCCCATTCATAAGTTTGTGAATCATTGATTCTCAATACAGTGTGTGGTTACCTGATGATCCACGACTGTTTTTATGTTTTGTGATGGTTGTTCATGAGTCTCTTGTTTATTCTGAGCAGTTAAACTGAGCTCTGTTCTTCAGAAAAATCCTCCAGCTCCTGCAGATTCTTCAGTTTTCAAGGATTTTTTGCATATTTGAAGCAGTGACTGTATGATTTTGAGATCTGTGTTTTCATACTGAGGACGACTGAGGGACTCAAAACTCAACTATTAAAAAAGGTTCAAACATTCACTGATGCTCCAGAAGGAAACACGATGCATTAAGAGCCGGGGGGTGAAAACTTTTGAATTCAAATATCAAGGTAAATTGTACTTAATGTTTCTTCTGGGAAACATGCAAGTATCTTCTGTTGGTTCTGAAGGGTAGTACTAAATGAAAAACAATGATATTGAAATATAATAAGAAAAATTCTGACATCTTCATCCTGTTCAAAAGTTTTCACCCCCCGACTCTTAATGCATCATGTTTCCTTCTGGAGCATCAGTGAATGTTTGAACCTTTTTTAATAGTTGAGTTTGAGTCCCTCAATTGTCCTCAGTGTGAATCTCAAAATCCTACAGTCACTGCTGGAAAGGGTTCAAATGTGCAAAAATGCTTGAAAACTGAAATTTCTGCAAGACCTGGAGGATTTTTCTGAAGAACAGAACTCAGTTTAACTGCTCAGAACAAACAAGAGACTCATGAACAACCATCACAAAACATAAAAACAGTCGTGGATCATCAGGTAACCACACACAGTATTGAGAATCAATGCTTCACATACTTTTGAATGGGGTTATTTTAATAAATTCAGCTATTTTTTTGTCTTGTGAACTAAATAGAAACATCTTTTATGTAAAATATCTTACTCAGGACAGTACTAAATAAAAAATAACATGCATTTTGTATGATCTCACTTATTTTATTAAAATTATTCACATTTTCACAGATTCTGCAAGTGGTTCACATACTTTTTCATGCCACTGTATATATATATATATATATATATATATATATATATATATATATATATATATATATATATATATATATATATAAATAATGGAGCCCCTAAAGGGTCATTGGTATGGAAAAAATTTGAGATGGGAGAGAAAAAATAAAAAAAATAAAAATGCAACAAAATAAACATCATATTTTGTGAGAAAGTTACGTGCTAGAGAAAAACATTGGAATCAAGACACCAAAATGAGCAAGAAACAAGTATTTGATTTCATTCAGCAAATATGTTGCAGGGCAGTGCAATTATTCCTTGACCTTTGACCTCTGCAGAAGGCAACCTGCGTCCTCATGGAGCTGCTGCTGGGCTCAGGTTTGACGGGAGTGATGGTGAGCACACAGCTGGACGTCACCTCACAGCAGCACCTGTTCCTATTGGGTCAAAACGGAGCAAACTTCCTCACCGTGATGCATCAGACAAACACTCAGATCATCCTACCCGACCTCAGCGCTCCGCAACACACACCCTCGCTCCTCATCCAGGGCACGGCCGACGGAGTGTGCCTCGCTCGACAGCAGCTGATGGTACAAAAAGTTTATTCAAGTGTGCTATAAGTCTACTGTCTACGAATTTACTTCAAATCTAATAAAAAGTACAGTTAAAGGTATATTTCAAGTATAAAAAATAATACCTAAATAGAAATATATTAGTATACTTAAAGTGCAAAAATAATATATAAATAGTAAAATATAAGTATGATGTTAAGTTCACTTAAAGAAAACTTACAAGTATACTTGAAGTAAAAAACTACTAAACTAGTATTCTACTTAGAGTCAAAGACTATAGAATAACCATAGAATAACACAAGACGTGTCACTCGTAATGTTTTGAACATGGTTTTGAATGGGAGAAAGTGTAACGCGCAATATGGCGGAATAAGTCCCGCCTTCTAAAGCCAAGAGCCAATCGCCGACTGGTAAAGTCATCGCGTCACTTCAGCGGCCGTTAGAATCACCGGTTTCTATAGAAACAGTCAGACGCGCGTCTCTTCGGAGGTCTGCGTATGCGCATTAGCTTGATCCAGCCTGAAAAAGAGTTTTTTTGTCATGATTCGAGCGTTTAGAAACTAAATTTATGAGTCGGTTGTTGTTAGATTTCATTGGTGATTTCAAATATCAAATTTAATCGTAAGGTTGACGAACAGTTTTGGAGAATCTGATGTTTCCCCATTCAAAGAGATAGGAGCTGCATGATGCCCAGGATGCCCGAGAGGCGTTTCAAAGATGGTCGCCGAGTGAAATGACTTGTCTTAAAGGGACTTTGTTAGAGTATACTTCAAAGTGTACTTTCATAAACTAAAAAATGTGCTAAGTATTTGACTAGTTGTACTAAGTGTACTATTTCAATACTGCTTAAGTATATTTTAAGTATACTTTATATAGTAAGTACACTAATATCAAAGTACTAGTAGTATACTTGTAAGTGTCCTACTTGTAGATTGCTATTAGTTTACTTACTACATAAAGTATAATTAAAAAATATATTTGAACCATACTCAAGTATATACTTAAAATGAACCTGAAGTATACTTAGGGTGTGTGTGCTGAGACAAGAAGCGAAATACAGTGTTATTTTAATATCTTTAATGTACTATTTTTGTTTTTAGGAATATTTTGAATGTTTTTATTTTAGTATTTTTCAGTTTAATTTTAATTTTAGTTAAAGTTTTGCTGTTTTTGTCATTTTAGTTTAGTTTAGTTTTTTTTAATGTCTATATAGATTACATTCATTTTTATTTCAGTTTTAGTAATTTTACAGTTTTTCTCCATTGGTTTCTCAGTCTAATGGTTGTTCGCTCCAAAACGTGTCAGCGTCATTTCATTGTATAAGTCATCACATGCACAATAGTCTGTTCAATTGTCAAAACTAGTCAAGAACATAATACCATGAATACCATATATGAATCCTTGGAACATTTGATAAATTTATTACAGCACAATTGTCAGGTGAAACTAGAACTTGACTAACGAAGGAGCTTTATTTACAACACTGTAGGCTGTATGTAATTTTCATTGTTTTTTGTTTGTGCGTTTATATTACAGTATATTATGCTGTTTACATTTTCATTTTACTCTGATGTATGGAAGTTACTTTATGTGTGTGAATGATAATGGTTGCAATTTCCTTGGCAGTATGAGTGCAATGTGTGATGTCAAACCTTGGAGGCTACTCTTACCCTAAAATCCTATTTCTTTTTTCAGTTTTATACACAATTGTATTCTTTTAGCTAAACAAAAAACAGTACAGTAACCATTGTCAGTGAAGGACTGGGCTAAGACTGAAAGGTGGACATGAGGGATATTTCAATGGTCCTCTGCCATAGTAACAAAACATCTAAACATTTTGACTTGCAGTGCTTACACAATGCCAAAAGGACGAAGCATTTTAGGAGCACTGACTGTTAAAATGAGAAGGAAATTTAGTTTTGACACACGAGTGAACTGTTTTGGGAGAGGTATGAGCTTTTGCAAATGAGCTATAGTGTTGTGCTGAACTGTACGACTGTTTTGCCAAATGATCTTAGAGTTTTGAGAATGTAATTTCTGTTTTAAGAAATGAGCCAAACCAATGGAGAAAAACTGTAATCATACTAAAATAACATTAGGTCAGTCTGTATTCAGTATAATTAAAGGGGTGGTTGCATGCGATTTCACTTTTTTAACTTTAGTTAGTGTGTAATGTTGCTGCTTGAGAATAAACAGTATCTGCAAAGTTACAGCGCTGAAAGTTCAATGCAAACGGAGATATTGTCTTTTAAAGTTATGGTTATAGTTTATTGCCTACAAAAACGGGTGGTTTGGACTACAACGAGCTTCTTCCCGGGTTGGTGACATCATAAACCCTTGCTATTAACATAAACACTGCCCCCGGGAACACGCAACAAAGTGGGCGAGGCCATGTGGCGCAGCATAATGAAAGCGGAAGAGTTGTTTACACCGAACGCGAGCTGTGCGACGCAATGCGTCAAAAGATATAGAACCCAATATTATCTGTGATATTTTCTACACTGGATGCGGCGCTGAAGACAGATTCCTGAATCTACACGAGTTTAATGCTGGATTTACACAAAGACTTTTACTGAAAGATGAAGCAGTTCCCACTTTAAAAGCAGAAGCTGCTGTTTATCAGCCCCAAACTGTAAGTACATTTTATTGTTTGTCTTTTAAACGTAATGTTATAGTTCTGTTGCTATTTTTAATGCATCTAGGACATATACAAAGAGCAACTCGTTTTTGCTAGCCAGTTAGCTAAATTCTAGTGCAACAAACACCAACAAACTTCTATGTTCATAGACAAACAGTTGTTCATGCTATAAATTAAACGCTACCTTTACAAAAATGCGACTACTCAGGCATGTATTTACTACAGTAAAGCTTTAATCAGGATAAAACTGTATATTGAAAGCTATCTGACAGCTTATCTAAACACTTTGACACAAATACTAAATGAAATACCATTCATAAACATCCTTCAAAAGCCGCGATTGCAGAGGTTCTACTTTTTCCTCTTCGTCTGGGTCTGATTTGGCTCAATTTGATACAGCAATATAGGCGCTATTATTTACTTTCCACCTAAGCACGTAACTACGAATGGTAAGGGGCGTGGCATTTCCGGACGCTTCAGCGAATCACGTCAGACTGGGCCAGTAACCAACCTGCTGACCAATCTGAGCACATTGCGTATGTCGGAGGGAGTGGCTTCATAGAAGCAGGAACTCAAACGAGCCGTTCATATGACAGTGGAAACAGAGGTGTAGAATAAAGATAAAATATATGAAAAATACAGCATTTAAAAAAAACGAAGCATTAAGACTTGTTAAACTGTGCCCCCAAAACACAATCAAGCCTAGAAAAAAAACATGTAACCACCCCTTTAACTGGTAATTTCTCTCAAAGTGCTGCTTTTTTTTTTTTTTTGTTCAATTTTATTAAACTTTAAACAACAGTGGGCCAAACAATATCATTAACTGCAACATCTACATATACGCAAGTGTGAAAATGTGTATAACATTTATTCATTATACTGCGGCCTTAGATAACATGTATGTCAGTTAAAATGTCTGAATGTCACTGCATTAGGAGACATCAGAGAAAGTGTCATTTAATGTGAAACTAGATGCTGTTCTGACAGGATTAGCAGCATAATGGATTAACAGCGTACACGGCATGGATGATATAATAAACAATAACATTTTTATAAGATTATTTCAATGTGTGTGTCTCCTCTGGGCCGTCTTGCTCGTGTCTGACTGAGTCTGTTTTCATGCAGGACTGTCTGCCTGTCTGTCTGATGTTTGATTTGAAGGACGAGGGAGATTCTGACCCTCGGAAACTCGCTCAGATGATGCAGAGCCTGGGTGTTTTCATCAGCGTCAAACCGAAGGTCAAGCAGACAGCGAAGGTACTACAGCACAATGAACCTGTCACAAAATGGGATGCATATAAATGTGAAATTTATATACTTCTACTACAGACTAAAATTATGGGTACATATTTTAAGGTCTTGACACTGCAGTTATTATCAGGGGCATTCACACCATTAGATCACTAAATTCGTTATCTTAAAGGTGCCAGAGAACGTGTTTTCACAAGATGTAATATAAGTCTAAGGTGTCCCCTGAATGTGTCTGTGAAGTTTCAGCTCAAAATACCCCATAGATTTTTTTTATTCATTTTTTTAACTGCCTATTTTGGCAGTTAATTGCTCGTGCTCCACGCCCCCGAGCTCACGCCTTAAACAGCATAAACAAGGTTCACACAGCTAATATAACCCTCACAATGGATCTTTACAAAGTATTTGTCATGCAGCATGTCTAATCGTGTACGTATAGTATTTATTTGGATGTTTACATTGATTTTGAATGAGTTTGATTGTGCTCCGTGGCTAACGGCTAACATTACACACTGTTGGAGAGATTTATAAAGAATGAAGTTGTGTTTATGAATTATACAGACTGCAAGTGTTTAAAAATGAAAATAACGACGGCTCTTGCCTCTGTGAATACAGTAAGAAACGATGGTAACTTTAACCACATTTAACAGTATATTAGCAACATGCTAACAAAACATTTAGAAAGACAATTCACAAATATCACTAAAAATATCATGATATCATGGATCATGTTCGTTATTATCGCTCCATCTCACATTTTTTGCTATTGTTCTTGCTTGCTTACCTAGTCTGATGATTCAGCTGTGCACAGATCCAGATGTTAATACTGGCTGCCCTTGTCTAATGCCTTGAACATGAGCTGGCATATGCAAATATTGGGGGCGTACATATTAATGATCCCGGCTGTTACGTAACAGTCGGTGTTATGTTGAGATTTGCCTGTTCTTCGAAGGTCTTTGAAACAAATGAGATTTATATAAGAAGGAGGAAACAATGGAGTTTGAGACTCACTGTATGTCATTTCCATGTACTGAACTCTTGTTATTCAACTATGCCAAGATAAATTCAATTTTTAATTCTAGGGCACCTTTAAAATGTATTTTAGGTTTTAGGTTAAAAGAGAATCATCTGGTCCTGTTTCCATAGAGCAGGGGGTTGTGGGTAATATAAGACCAAAAGCCATTCATACCTCAAAATCAGAAATACTACACCATTCAGGCACAGATGGCATATTGTTTACTATGATTTAAGATGCATTAAATATTGTTTCAACATTTTTTTCCCAGTGTTCAAACAACAACTAACATTGTTTCATTCACATTTCAGCTGGTTTTTATTTTTGCTCATCAATATATGTATAACTGTTTAAAGTGTCTGTGTCCAGTCAGTGGTTGTAAAAGGTTTGGAGAGGAACATCATTAACCTGTATGAGGCCAGACGTCTGCTGCTCGGGCTGGACTCCAGTGAGGTCTCTGTGATGACCAAGAATCTGTGTGACGTCTCTGCGACGACCAAGACGCCTGTGGACCCTCTGGTGGCCAATAATGGAATCACAAGCTATTGGCTCAATTTGTTAATGCAACAACTGTGCCTCACTGAGACAGGTGTGTGTGTGTGTGTGTGTGTGTGTGTGTGTGTGTGTGTGTGTGAGTATGCGTGTGTGTGTTGTGTATGTATCAGTGGTTCATGAGTGCTGTCATCCTCTTTAACTTCACTGATGCTTGATTGTTATGCTAAATACACTGTTTGTTTTTATACCTGTCATTCTTTAGGTGCTGTGCCCTCTCCAGACGCTGTGATTGGCTGTCTCTCTGGGAAGCCCCGCCCCACACCACCACCTGGATTGGCTGTTTCCTCAGAGGATGGCCGGATAGGACTCAAAGGAGTGGAGTCTAAATTAGAGAAGGTTTCAACGATCAGTTACCACCTTTACTAGTTACAAGTGTATTGCATATATATATATATATATATATATATATATATATATATATATATATATATATATATATAGTCAAACCAAAATGTACTCAAGACACTTTGAACATTTCATTCATTAATACAGTTTATTCACTATAGTTTAAAAAAATGGTAAAGGTAAAATATGAAAAGATCTCAGTTTAACTGTGTCAGAAAAAATGTCAGATAGCACTTCAGCAAAACATGGTCAGGTCAAAGTGTCTGAATGAGTTTTGGTTCCAAATTTTTATAAATTTTACTGGTAGCCCACTGTATGAAGAATTTTTGGGTATAATATGTCACAGTTTACTTTATTTTGCTATCCTCACTTACATAAATGAACTATAGTGTCCTGCACTCATTAATAAAAATATATAAAAAATATAATAAAATCTCTCTCTCGCTCTCGCTCTCGCTCTCTCTCTCTCTCTCTCTCTCTCTCTCTCTCTCTCTCTCTCTCTCTCTCTCTCTCTCTCTCTCTCTCTCTCTCTATATATATATATATATATTGGTCATATTTCACCCCATAATATTTTGCCCATAGAAAATGAAGCCTATTTTATTTAATGATAATTGAGCATATTTTTTATTTTTAAATAATATAATAATTATAATTTGTTATATAAAAATATATTCAACTGTACACAAATATTATAATACAATATTTATTAATATAATATAATTATGTAAATGTATATATAATATTTTAATTAATTAAAATATTATTATTTAAAAATAATATATTAAATATATTGTACTACATTAACGAACATCTAATGAGAATTACCATTATAAATCATGGGAATTAAAAAAAAAAAAAAAAATCTGTAAAACTCATTTTCCAGGTGCATTATGACCATGAGAATTTAAGTGGAAAATATGCTTAACTTTTATGAAAATAATATCATAATACAAAAAAAAAGGCCGCAAAATAGGTGGCATAAATAAGATTATTTTCCGCTTTTAATGCAGTTTTGTGTAAAAAATGTCTTAGCTTTTGGCAGTCCAATCAAATAATGACTTAATAATGTTAGAAATGATGGATATTGATAACATTTCCAATTCATTTGTCACTTTGGAAATGGACGGTCACGGTCACGAAAGCATTTGCATTGTGGGATGCAGTGTCCCAAACAACATGCTCTAGTTGTATATTTCACAATATTTGTCAAAAGTCGCAGGCCATCCAGGTGTTTCATGCATAGAGCGAATCAAGAGATTTGGATCAAAGATCATATTGATTGATCAACTGATTTCATGATCCATGCTACTTATACTTCTTCAGTTGAAATGTGTGTTTAATAATATAATGCTAAAACAAATTAGATGTAATGACAGTAAACATGTTTATGAGTAAACAAAACCAAAAACTTGTATTAATGCCATTGTATCAGATTCCAGAGAATGACGATCAGCAGACACAAGCAGAGATGGAGAACTGTGGCACGCTGCATGCAGAGGTGACAGAGGTTAGAGAGGTCGTTGCCAAGCCAACTGTCTCATCAAGAAGAGGCAGCCAATCAGAGGCCTCCAGGGAGCCAAACCAGCCACTCACGTCTGAGAGGTAAAACCCTCTATCCTCATGCTGAGACACCTGGACAGACCCACCGTCAGAAGATGCTCTGGATTACCGTCTAGAATATATAAGATGAATGAAACTGTGTGTGTGTTTCAGGTCAGTGAGAGTGGAGGTGGATGGTGTTTATTTGAACAGAGACAGACGCTGTAGTCTGAGAATATTCCCCTCTGCTGACCCTCATAATGAGGTACATCACTTTCACATTTTTAGAATGAAAATAAAACGGCACCTATTAATCAAAAAAGGAGGTTTTGTCAGATTTAGCAATTATAGGTCACAACTAAAATCATTTGTCTTACCGTTCTATTAAATCAATCTTTGTTTACTGTTTGTTTAACAGGATCATGAATATGAGAGAAAGAAGCTTCTGGCAAATCAAGGTTTGTTTGTTTTTATTCAGGACATGAAACAGTAGATCTAAAAGACATTATATTATATTATATTATATTATATTATATTATATTATATTATATTATATTATATTATATTATATTATATTATATTATATTATATTATATTATATTATATTATATTATATTATATTATCATCATTACTACTAGTAATATTTTTGTTTTATTATTATTATTTTAAAATTAAAATGATTATTTAGATCCATTCAGTAAATATGTATGTGTATGTGTCTTAGTAATTCACCACATAGTTAAAAAGTATAAAATATAATACATATTTTTTAATAGACAATGAAGCCTATTTTAGTACTGTTATGTTATCATAAAACAATGGCACAATGAAAAAAAAGTATTTTAAAAAAAGTATTTTGAAAAAAAAAGTATTTTAAATAATATAATAATTATAATTTTTCATGTAAAATACATAAAACTGAACACAAATATTATTTTAATATAATGTTAATAAAAATTCACATTAGTATGAATTTGTTTTTAAGTATATATACATCATATAAGTATTTATACATCATCTGTGTATTTCTTAGGCTGTTTTTGATTTTTATAAAACAATACAAAAATCAAGAAAAGCTTCTGTAAACTTGCTTTGTCTATTATTATTATTATTATTATTATTAAAATAATTATTCAGAACTTGAAACAGTGCTAAAAGACGTTTGATAACTTAAAAAATATTCTATTCTATTATATTATATTATATTATATTATATTATATTATATTATATTATATTATATTATATTATATTATATTATATTATATTATATTATATTATATTATATTATAATATTTCAAAATTCTAATGATTATTTAGTGCCGGTAAATTCAAACTAATGTTGCTGATGTACATGATGCAAATGACAGTGAGACTGTTGTTTCTGAGGTTTTTGTGTTTAAGACAAGGATTTCAGATTCATACACTCCCATATTTACTCCAAAGTTCTTACCGACGAAGTTCAGATCGACACACTATAGATTAATTTTCTGCATAATATTCACAGTCTCACATCAAAGTTATAATCTTTGTGTGATCAAATGTGACGATTAAAAGCCAAGTGATTTAAGTTCAGATTGTTACTCTGGGCTGTGACTGAATAGACTTGTGTCTGTGTGCGACGGGCCGCCGCAGGCTCCATCTATTTGGCATTCATCATGCTGTATAAACCTCAAAATGGATTAAAGAGCTTGAGTGTGCCAGAGAGGTGATATAGGGGAGCCATTTAAGCGTTACGCAGTGCCAGAGAGGGTGATAGAGGGGACCCATTTCAGAGTAACACGCTGCCAGATTTATAATGGACTGTAGCCACTCCACCCACAGAATATGCAGACAGATGAACACACACACACACACACACACACACACACACACACACACACACACACACACACACACACACACACACACACACACACACACACACACACACACACACACACACACACACACACACACACACACACACACACACACACACACATGTTTGTTTTTGTGAATTGTGGGGACTTTCCATAGACTTCAATGCATTTTACACTGAACAAACTGTACATTCTATCCCCCTACCCTGCCCCTACCCCTAAACCTAACCCTCACAGGAAACTGTGCAAACTTTTACTTTTTCACAAAAACTCATTCTATATGATTTATAAACCCATTTACATTGTGGGGACCGCTGGCTGGTCCCCACGATGTAGGTGAACTCAGGTTTATATTACATCATGGGGACATTTGGTCCCCACAATGTAATATAAACAAAAGCACACACACACACACACACACACATACACATACACACACACACACACACACATGTTTGTTTTTGTGAATTGTGGGGACTTTCCATAGGCCGCAATGCATTTTATACTGTACAAACTGCACTTTCTATCCCCCTACCCTACCCCTAACCCTAACCCTAACCCTAACCATCACAGGAAACTGTGCACACCTTTATTTTCTCACAAAAACATAATTTAGTATTTTTATTAATTCATTTACATTGTGGGGACCGGTGGCTGGAATTTGTACTTTAATTTATTATAAAATTTAAAATGAACAATTTTGAAACAATTTTCACTGAGAAATTGCTAGTGAATTTGACAAATAATTACATAGAAATGGCAAGTAACACATTGAATTAAATGTGAAATTTTGAAGTAGAATGACTGAAATAGTATTTTCTTGTAAAACTTACTCCAATAATCTTGTTTTATTTATAACTTCGAAATTTTTTTTGGTTACACTTTATTTTAAGGTGACGTAGTTACATTGTACTTACTCAAATAAGTACTGAGTAATATTAACTGTACTTACCATAGAATTACGATTAGGTTAAGGGTTAGTTACTTGTAATTATACATAATTTACTGTTATTACTATAGTAAATACATGTAGAAACATGTAACTATGTCACCTTAAAATAAAGTGTTACCTATATTTTTTATTTTTACAGTGTAGGCAAAAATGTGATTTAAAAAGATCATTCATAATTATTTAACATAAAAATTTTTAGCTTGAAATCTTGATTACATTAATGCATTTGGCAGATGCTTTTATCCAAACACACATACATTGCATTCATGGTGTATTAATTTGATTAGTGATTAAAAATAATAATCCATGAAAATGTTATGTTATCTACCCAAAGGCACACAAAACACACTTAAATATTTATCCATATTTATTTCTTATTTGAGTGGGTTTGATGTATGATTATGTAAAAAAAGAAAAAGAAATCTAAATATAAATTATTTGAGAAGCAAATAATAATAATTGAGACTTGTCATAACTATAAATGTGTGGTTAATTGATTTGGTTTTAAAGGATTAGTTCACTACAGAATTACAATTTCCTGATAATTTACTCACCCCCATGTCATCCAAGATATTAATGTCTTTCTTTATTCAATCGAAAAGAAATTAAGGTTTTTGAGGAAAACACCAGGATTTTTCTCCATATAGTGGACTTTACTGGGGTTCAACAGGTTGAAGGTCCAAATGTCAGTTTCAGTGCAGCTTCAAAGAGCTCTACATGATCCCAGATGAGGAATAAGAGTCTTGTCTAGCGAAATGATCGGTCTTTTTTTTTTAAATAAAAAAAATAAAAATGTATATACTTTTTAACCACAAATGCTTGTCTTGCACTGCTCTGCCATGTGCCACACATTACGTAGAAAGGTCACACGTGACGTAGGCGAAAGTACCGTGGTAGGGCAAAAAATGTCTGATATCATTGTTTCGTGTGACCTTCCCAACGTGATTACGTCATGCGTGCAGATCACAGAGCAGTGCAAGATGAGCATTTGTGGTTAAAATTTATATATATATATTTTTTTTAGAAAATAAGGATTGTTTTGCTAGATAAGACCCTTATTCCTTGGCTGGGATCATGTTGAATCTGCATTAAAACTGCAATTTGGACCTTCAACCCGTTGAACCCCAGTGAAGTCCACTATAAGGAGAAAAATCCTGGAATGTTTTCCTCAAAAACTTTTATTTCTTTTCGACTGACGAAAGAAAGACATGAACCTCTTGGATGACATGAGGGTCAGTAAATTATGAAAGTTTCATCCAGAAGTGAACTAATCCTTTAAAGGGTTAGTTTACCCAAAAATGAAAATTCTGTTATTTATTACTTACCCTCATGCTGTTCTACACCCATAAGACCTTCGTTAATCTTTGGAACACAAATTAAGATATTTTAGTTGAAATCCGATTGCTCAGTGAGGCCTGCATAGGGAGCAATGACATTTCCTCTCTCAAGATCCATTAATGTACTAAAAACATATTGAAATCGGTTCATGTGAGTACAGTGGTTCAGTATTAATATTATAAAGCAATTCGAATATTTTTGGTGCGCCAAAAACAAAACAAAATAACGACTTATTTAGTGATGGCCGATTTCAAAACACTGCTTCAGGAGCGTTATGAATCAGCGTGTTGAATCAGCGGTTCGGAGCACCAAAGTCACGTGATTTCAGCAGTTTAGCGGTTTGACACGCGATCTGAATCATGATTCGACACAGAAGAATCATAACGCACCGAAGCTTCCTGAAGCAGTGTTTTGAAATCGGCCATCACTAAATAAGTCGTTATTTAGTTTTTTTGGCGCACCAAAAATATTCTCGTCTCTTTATAATATTAATATTGAACCACTGTACTCACATGAACTGATTTAAATATGTTTTTAGTACCTTTATGGATCTTGAGAGAGGAAATGTCATTGCTGGCTTTGCAGGCCTCTCTGAGCCATGGGGTTTCAACAAAAATATCTTAATTTGTTTTCAGAAGATTAATGAAGATCTTACAGGTATGGAATGGCATGAGGGTGAGTAATAAATGACATTATTTTAATTTATGGGTGAACTAACCCTTTAAATTAGAATGTGGTGCTCTTGTTTCAGGAATCACAACACAAAACGTCATAAAGATTATCTTACTAATTTCAAGAATGTGCATGTGTTTTTTAACCTTTAATCTCACTCCCTGTGTGCTTCAGAAACCGATACAGTGACTTTTAAATAAACTCCTATTCAAACTATTTCATTCACACAGAGAGAGAGAGAGAGAGAGAGAGAGATGTAGAAAGGTAGCAGCACATTCTTCTGCATGACTGCTTTTGATTAAGTTGTTTAATTAGGTGGCAGGTGTTTAATAATTCAGGGGGACTTACACTCACACACACACACACATATGCACAATGCAGTTAAAAGCGACACTGTACACACACTTTAATTAGAGCTGCTGTTGTATGCCAGTGTAAATCTGGACCCAGTTCTGAGCGTATAATGTTTCCAGGCGTGCAGGCGGCTTTTTGTGTGTTTAATAATGCCTGTTATTTAATCTGTGAAATGTGTGTGTGAATGTGTGTCACAGCCATGCAGCAGAAGCCCGTGGTGACTGAGGTTCGGACCCCCACAGATACCTGGAGCGGCTTAGGCTTCTCTAAATCAATGCCCACCGACGCTGTGCGCGAGCTGAGAGCTGTGAGCCGACGCTGCTACAGACCCTACAACAACCAGCAGCAGGTGCACACACACATCTAACTTTCTAAAAGAGGACGTACAGTAGACTTCTGCTTTTATACAAAGTTAATTTGGCTTTTCAAAACCTTTAACGCTGAGTATCAGAATTCAGCATGTGTGTTTTGTACCAGCAAACTCTGCTCACATTTTCATTATGAAGCGTAAAAGTTATTTTGACAAAGGATATTATTATCCTGGTTTATGGTTATGGTTATATGGTTTATTCTTTGATTTTTGAACATTTATAATTTATATTTCAAATAAATCCTGTTCTTTTGAACTTTATTCACTAAAGAATCCTAAAAAATAAAATATATCACAGTTTCCATGAAATTGTTAAGCAGCACAACTATTTTCAACATTGATAATAATCAGAATTTCTGAAGGATCATGTGACACTAAAGACTGGAGTAATGATGCTGAAAATTCAGCTTTGCATCACAGGAATAAATTACATTTTATGATAGTAAAATATTCATATTCAGATAGAAATCAGCTATTTTGTATTCTAATAATATTTCAGAATACTACTATTTTTCATCAGATAAATGCAGCCTTTGTGAGCATACAGTAAGAGACTTCTTTCAAAAACATTAACAAATCTTACCAAACCCAAACTTTTGAACAGGAATCTTAGGGTACGTTTACACAACAACGATGTACTAAAAACTGAATACTTATTTTTCCTTTATGTTTTTTGCGTACAGGTGACAATGTTGTCAAAACGACCCCCATTCACACCAATCCACAAAACGACTAAAATCGCTGTATTTTTGTAATTTACATGGTGACGATAATGGTAGAGTTTTCAAAATTTTTTTGATTGAAGGCCCCCAAAATGCTTTGTCGTGTAAATGAATGGCCAAAACACATAAAAAAAAAATCTTTCAGAATCTTTCCAACTTAACACTTTATTTTAGGGTCTTTTAACTAGTTGCTTATTAGCATGCATATTACTATACAATTGGCTGTTTATTAGTACATATTAAGCACATATTAATGCTTTATTCTGCATGACCAAATTCTACATTCTTAATCCTACCCAATACCTAAATTTAACAACTAATTTACTAATTATTAATAAGAAGTAAATTAGGAGATTATTGAGGGGAAAGTCGTAGTTAATAGTGAATATGTGTTCCCTATACTAAAGTATTACCATATATCTTTATTAAAAATGTAAAAATGCAGAAAGTTTTCTGTGATGGGTTGGTTTAGGGTTAGGGTTTAGGGTTAGGGGCTAGAAATGAGCTCTGTATAAAAACCATTAGGCCTATGGAATGTCCTCATAATGATAGGTTTACCAACATGGACTCTCTCTGTGTGTGTGTGTGTGTGTGTGTTATGAACAAGAGACCTCAACATTCTACACCTGTGTGAGGAAACTTTTGTGAGTTTATAAAAAGAGTACTTTTTAATGTGTTTATATACAGTAAACACACACACACACACATAGATGCACCTGCCATTCAAAGCAGTGTAATTATGGAGAACAGTCTCTAAATCACAGAAGTGTATGAGCACACAGTGAGCAGCACATCGCCGTTCCCTTCACTTCCACCCTCATTTCCTCTCTGCTGGGATAATGAGACTCTCTCAATTAAAGATCTCAATGGAAGCGGTTTAGCGCTGCAACGCAGCACTGATTGAATCTGTTTCTGATTGTTACTGCTGTTTGAATCACATTATTTCTGAGAATAAGTGAAACCCCGTGAAGGATTCAAATTGAAAAGGTATTGAAATCTGTTTGTGTTTGGCTCTATTGTGCTTCATCCATAAAGGGTAGTTCAATCAAAAATGAAACTTTACCATCAACTGCTCATGTTATTTCAAACATTCTTTCTTCTGTGGAACACAAAAGAAGATGTTTTGCTTAATGTTCATGCTGCTCTTTTTTTTATATACAGTACAGTCCAAAAGTTTGGAACCACTAAGATTTTTAATGTTTTTAAAAGAAGTTTCGTCTGCTCATCAAGGCTACATTTATTTAATTAAAAATGCAGTAAAAAACAGTAATATTGTGAAATATTATTACAATTTAAAATAACTGTGTACTATTTAAATATATTTGACAAAGTAATTTATTCCTGTGATGCAAAGCTGAATTTTCAGCATCGTTACTCCAGTCTTCAGTGTCACATGATCCTTCAGAAATCATTCTTATATGCTGATTTGCTGCTCAATAAACATTTATGATTATTTTCTATGTTGAAAACAGTTGTGTACTTTTTTTCAGGATTCCTTGATGAATAGAAAGTTCAAAAGAACAGCATTTATCTGAAATACAAAGCTTCTGTAGCATTATACACTACCGTTCAAAAGTTTGGGGTCAGTAAGAATTTTTATTTTTATTTTTTTGAAAAGAAATGAAAGAAATGAATACTTTTATTCAGCAAGGATGCATTAAATCAATCAAAAGTGTCAGTAAAGACATTTATAATGTTACAAAAGATTAGATTTCAGATAAACACTGTTCTTTTGAACTTTCTATTCATCAAATAATCCTGAAAACAAATATTGTACACAAATATTTTGTACAATTGTACACATTCAATGTTTCTTGAGCAGCAGATCAGCATATTAGAATGATTTCTGAAGGATCATGTGACACTGAAGACTGGAGTAATGATGCTGAAAATTCAGCTTTGCATCACAGGAATAAATTACTTTGTGAAATATATTCAAATAGAAAACAGTTATTTTAAATTGTAAAAATATTTCACAATATTACTGTTTTTTACTGTATTTTTAATTAAATAAATGTAGCCTAGGTGAGCAGACAAAACTTCTTTTAAAAACATTAAAAATCTTAGTGGTTCCAAACTTTCGGACTGTACTGTATAATGAAAGCAGACAGTGATCAGGGGCTTGGAATGGAATAATTCAGATTTATAAATGTTTTTATCAGAAGTCTTTTCTGCTCACAGAGGCTGCCTTTATTTGATCAAAAATGCAGTAAAACTGTAATATTGTGAAATAATATAACAATTTAAAATAACTGCTTTCTATGTGAATATATTTTAAAATGTAATTTATTCCTGTATATAAAGTTGAATTTTCAGCATCATTACTCCAGTCTTCAGTGTCACATGATCCTTCAGAAATCATTCTAATATAATGATTTGCTGTTCAAGAAACATTTCCAATTATTATCAATGCTGACAGCAGTTGTGCTGCTTCATAAATTTGTGGAAACCTTGATACTTTTTTCCATTAAGCAGCACAACTGTTTTCAACTGCAACTCTCATTTTTAGTTTATTATTTTTTATTATTATAATGTTTCACAGAAGAAGGAAAGTTAGTTATTTGAAAATGAGAGTCACTTTAATGAATTTGTCTGGTTGTAGTCGTGGAGTTCACAGTGCGGAAAGGAACGCATTTGGAACGGCTCCGACTCAGAGAATTGGAGAGAAAGACGTGGATCTCTGTCTTCATCACCACCTTCATTATCATCATCATCATCCTTTCCTGCCTACAGTTTGTCATCAGCCCGAACATGTATGTGTGCTGCTAAACTCACCGCTCTGCTCTCTAATTGAAGAGGGTGTGACATATCTTGTTTAATTAACAGTAACTATTAAATTAGTTTAGCTGCTCATTACATAATTAAATTCTGCCAGCAGCTTTATTTCAAGGTGAAACAATCATTTACACATGTAGAGATGATCGAGATCCAGGACCTACTGGGAAATTAAAATATCACACCAGATTTATTTATGAGCTTTTCCTTTCTGACCTTTGACCTGCAGCAGAGGGCTACCTGACCAGCTCTGAGGGCGGGGCTACAGTGTCCAGACATTTGATTGGCAGCTCTCCCAGTTCCGCCCACACAGATGATCTTATAGAGTTACTGGCACAGCTCGGTCTGGAGAAATACATTGATATTTTCCAACAACAAGAGGTAAATGCACAACCCACACATGTCCCAGACGGCACACCCACAGACCGCCCACACACCGCTATTGTCTGATGCTTATTGCACACAAACCTTGCAAGATCTGACAGGCTCTAACCTGGAGGAATCAGGGTGCACAGGATTATTTTAGTCTACCTGGAAACTAAGTCATGTCTGAAAGTTTAAGGTCAATCTATTCACTGGATTTGCCAAAGTTGGCCAGGCTATTTACATCAGATCTTTAAAACAAGATTTCCATGAGTAGAACTGTATACTCTGCTTTGTTTTTGGTTTGTGAAACAATCAGTGTTTGCTGATTGAAATCAAAAAATGATTTTCCTACTCAGTGTCTTTGTCTTGTTGTTCAATAAAATATCTAAACATTTTTAAGTCAGTATATACATTGACCTCAGATGCAAAGCCTTGTTTTCTGATAAATTTATGAAAACAAGAACTATATCTGCTGATGCAAAATAAAATAAACTTAATTAAAAGGGAAAATTTTTATTTTTCTTACACCACTGGTTGTTATTTGTTCTTGTTTTAAGTACACAGCAAATTTGCCAGTGTAAAGTTAACACTGCTCAGTGTTTATACGAGTCCACACTCAGAGTGTTAAAATAACACTGAAGAAGTGTTGAAGTTAATTAGGTAATTAAGTGATTAATTGAGGGATGATTGTTCGATTATTGAAGACACCTGATGATAACAAGCAGAGAAACACAGAACAGAAATTACAACTGACGTCCTGTCACAACACTAGATGAAATCAACTGAAGATAAAAGAAGACATTAAATCTCAAGATCTAATTAAAGCTGCAAGCAGCGATGAAAGGCCCCTCGCACCCGGGGTCACCGCCACCCGGTGGCCCTAGGAAAACAGTGAATAGTGGGTGACATGCATGTAAGCGAGTAAATACAATTCAAAGTGCCACGTGTCCTGCTGCCAACAGGTGGCGCTTTGACTATAACTGATTATTGTCATTTTGTCTTCAGGCCAGGACTATTGTCAAACGTGAAGTTTGGGGCAGATCGGACATTGTATGCCTGAGTTACAACAGCTTCCTCTTTAATGGCGAAACATCAGAATTTGTCAGTCCGCCACGGACACGCCCTTTAAAAAATAACTCAAGATCTTTTATATTTATCATCGCAAAAGTCTTAAGATTAGACTGACCAAATACGATGTTGATCTGGTTAAATCTCAATGAGGAGTTAATCACAGTGTAAAACATGCCATTTCCTGCTGCCAGCAGGTGGCGCTACGGCTGTAATTGAATATTGGCATATAGATGTCTTCAGGCCAGGACTATTATCGAACATGTGAAGTTTGGGGCAGATCGGACATTGTATGCCTGAGATACAACAGCTTCCTCTTTAATGGCGAAACGTCAGTCCGCCACGGACATGCCCTTCAACGAAAACTCAAGATCTTTTATATTTAAAGGTCTTAAGATTAGACTGAACAAAGATGATGTTTATCTGATAAAATCTCTAGGTGGAGTTTGTTAAAGTACAATGTGTGGAAATGGCAAAAACTACAAAAATTTTGCAGAGAAAATTCAAAATATATCACTTCCTGTTGGGTTTTCAGATTTTGCACCCAGGGACTTTTTTGTAGGTATTGGGCTGTTACATTTTGCCACACCTAATTCTGAAACCACTTCTGACGCATGTGCAAAGTTTCATGAGATTTTGAGCATGTTTAGGACCTCAAAAATGTGATTCATTTCGGAGAAGAAGAATATACGTCTTAGCAATTACAATACGGTCCTCACACCATCGGTGCTCGGGCCCTAATTGAACAACTCCACAAACAGCATTACCAGCTCCACTTATTATTAACCAGACTGACTTTATTTCTCTCAGACATCTACTGAAGTTGCTATTAATAATAGTTTAGTTTGAACTCCAGTGTTTGCTTTAGTTGGGCTCCTGACACTGGGCATTTATGTTTGTGGTCTTTTTAATGGTCTGTTTATCGAAACATTTAATTTGTTGGGAAAGAAGCCATAAACAAAGATGATAAGGTGATATTTTTATCATCATAAAGTAGTTTAAAAAAATACATTACTGATGAAGTGGTTACTTAATATGGTTTTATTTTTCACTGTCAGTGCTGGTTTGCTTGAGATCAAACATTCTGAATTTTGAATTTTTAAATACATTGTAGAGAAAAAATGTTTAGACACACATAGACATCAAGAATCAGCATCTGAATCTCAACAATAGTGACATGTTTCATGCTGCAATTCAAGCTGGGAGCCACCATATGGCTCCCATCATGCATTGCGACATGAAGTATGTCACCATTGTTGAGATTCAGATGCTGATTCTTGATTTCTCTGTGAGATGGTTGCAGTTCCAACTTTTTTTAAATTGTTGTACCAATTTTACTACAGTATTCTGACTGATAATAAAAGCTTTGCTGACCTTCTTGTAGCCTTCACCTTTCTGGTGTAAAGAAATTATTTTCTTTCTCAGGTCTTCCATGTGGTGCCATTGCTGACAGCATGAAATGGGAAGGGGTTTTAACACCCTTTTATAGTCAGCTCTCTGCTGGACACCTGTGTAATGAATAATTAGACTCAATGAGACATTTGTAGTCTAAAATTTAGCTTTTCTCCAGAGACATTCAGTGGGGTGTACTCATTTTTGCTTCACCCTAATTTGAGTAAAACTGAAAATTTTGTAAGTTATATTATTATTAACCTTACTTTCATGTCGTACGTTAAACAGATGTTATATAAAACTTAGTCTTGTCAACATTTTGGAAATAGTTTTTGTGTTTATTGAGATATTGTTTAAAATGTTACTTTTCAAAAGGGGTGTACTCATTTACACTGAGCACTGTAACTTCTTTGATCTGAAGTCTCTCCATCAGTGTCGACTCCGTTTTGAACAATGTAAGGCTGAACACCACTATTGACAATAGTCTTTTTGGCTGCGTGAGATTCTCCAGCTTTGTTGTGGTTGAACAACCAAAGTACGAACTGTTAAAGCTCCGCCCTCTTCTGGAAAGGGGGTGGGAGCAGCAGCTCATTTGCATTTAAAGGGACACACATAACAACTGTGTGTTTTTGCTCACACTTAAATAGGGGCAAATTTGACAAGCTATAATAAATGATCTGTGGGGTATTTTGAGCTGAAACTTCACAGACACATTCTAGGGGACACCAGAGACTTATATTACATCTTGTGAAAAGGGGTATAATAGGTCCCCTTTAATTAATCCAAGTATTAACCGGTAGTATAAGCTCATTTAAGACTTAATATACCTTAAGTATTTTTTCTCCTCAAGTAAATGTATCTTGATTTACGAACGTTTAGATATTTATACTGTAAAACAAATAAAAAATGCTGAGTAAGAAAATAATATTTTGAGTGTAATACTTTTGGTAAATTCAGATATGTGTAGTTATTTGAGTGTTTTTATATTTTCTACTACACCAGTCTGTATGTATGGTATCATCTATTTTCATGCAGTCATAAAGTCAAATATCTAACTATGTGAGACAACACACACACAATTACACCTAAAGACACATGTGCACAAATACACACACATAAATGCTGTTTTCTCATCTGTCAGATCGATTATCAGACGTTCCTGACGCTCTCAGACGAGGATTTGAAGGAAGTGGGCGTGAACACGTTTGGAGCGCGGCGGAAGATGATTCTCGCCATTACGGGTCACTTTTATTAATTAAACTAATGTAGAACTCATTACAGGAAACATTCTGTTGGCTAGTCTGACTAAGAAATCATCATGGTGGATAAATCTAAACATTTGAAGGATTTTCATGTGAAACTTCCTCATTTTTCCCTCATTAGATTTAAGTAAAAAGAGGAAATTTCCAGAACCGCCCACTGTGAAGTCTGGATACCTGGAAGGCGGAGCAAGCGGACGTCTTCCACGGATCATGGACGAAGACGTGGCTGCCAAGAGCAACCGCTGGTGACGGCATGATGTGAACGCAAAAGACTATAGCATTTCCTATAATGCACCTGGGGCCGGTTTGTGCTTTTTGTCATGTGGCCCCCTTAGGGACCAATCAAAGTATGACATGATAGATGATTTCCATATAAGACAGAGAGGACAGATGTGCTGTGACTCTCAGAGGAAACATGCGGAGAAGTGTGACCTTCAGAATGAACCGACTGCCCGTCCAACACCAATACTTAGTATGCAAGTCTGTCTCTCTGACTCTGTCTACCTCCATTTCTCTTTCTACTGCTGTTCTATGCAAAACTTTATTTCCTTTGTGTGTTGTTCAAATATAAGAATGCTTTCAGACAATGTTTAAATTGGGATCTTGCATTAAATGAGATGCAAAAACACAATTTCCTTTATTCATTTCAGAGCTATGGTGCATTCCTCATGGCATACACTGAAAACAAACCGTTTAAATTTTAAAGTAGAAAAACTGACTGTTTTTAAGTTTATTTTAGTGTATGGTTTAAATCCACTGTCCTATCTATTAAAGACAAAAATCAATCGGCAATAAAAAAGAAAAGTGATATTGGATTGCTGTAAGTATGCAGTGATCAAAGGATATGTATTTAATTTGGATCTAAACAATAAGTAATAAAGAAGTTATTGTTATTCAATTTAAATCATTGGTGGCACAAAACCTTTAGCCAATAGAGGGCGTCCTGTCACTGTCTGTGCCTCTATGAGAGCTTTAATTTTGTGCATTAAAATGCATCATTTTTCCTATAGGAAGCAAATTATGTAATATCATAACCTTGAAAATTTCCAGCTTGCACAGTTCTCTGTTAAATAAATATATTGTATGCTAAATGAATAATTAGCTGGTTTTATTCAGCAGAGAAAAATGTGAAACCGCTCTCAATATTCTGGCGTTGCACCTCAGTGCACAAGTGAAAGTTTTCAATTAAAATTATCTGTTCTGCGTGTGCTCAACGTTTCTCTCATTTACAATTTAATGCATCTCTCATGTGCATGTCGTTCAACTGGATTTCAGAAATACATCATGTGGATTTTAGCCGTGTCAATATCTTGGCTGTGGCTGATGGGAATTTACTCACTCTAACATTTTCAAAGTGTAAAATGTTAACGCCACATAATCAGAACCCACATTGACCTGCATTACCCACGTTAAAATATTGCCACTTAACATTAACAGCATTAAGCCAATGGAGTGGAACGAACTAAATTAAACACACAAACTAATGCCACACACACACTCCATATACAGGACTGCTTGACAAAGAGAAACTTTTGCTGCACACAGGGAATGATAGATACTTTCGGCGGTTGCTTCATGTCTCGTGTCCATGAGCGTCTTGTCGCAAGTGGTTCATTCTTTTAAAGGTGACATTTCATAAATTGGCCATTGCAGTGTTAGAACTGCCAACCTTTTATTTAACTACTGAGTCACACCAGCCAATATGACTCTACATAATCATTTTCAGTTTCTGTGACTTAACTGAAGTGCTCATGCACTAATAATGCACACAAAACTGATTCAACTGATGACCAACGCCAAGGTCATTAGTTTGAATACGATGCAGAGAAATTGTTTTGTCATAATAAAACGTCTACCATAATGCATTAATGTGTAGACTTTTCTAAAGGTGTCTGCACACAGTTGAGTTAAGGCTGCTCTGAGGCTGCTAAATAATTTGTGTACAGACTCAATGCTGCATAAATGCCAGATTATTATGACCCATCTCTATGAGGCTCTGATGTGGTTTTGCTTCAGCAATAATTGTTTTTATTATCATTCATGCTTCTATATAAATAATTTTATATTATATTTCATGAGTCATTCCACAAAACATGCCTTTTGTTTCACTTATCCACATACATGCTGGGTTAAAAACAACCCAAGTTGGGTTGAAAAAGGTCAAACCCAGCATTTGGGTTGTGTTTTAAACCAGTGGTTGGGTTAAACGTTTGCCCAACCTGCTGGGTAGTTTTATTGAACTCAGCTATTGTTTAAAAATTGCTGTATTGCTTGCTTAAAATGAACCCAAAGTATTTTGGAAATGAACATTTATGAATAAGTTTAATGAATAATAATTAAACAATAAACATTTATTAAATTGCTTATTAATAAATGTTCACATTTTGATTATTATTGTTGCCTCTAGTAATTAATTTTTAATTTCCAACCTATTTTGGGTTCATTTTAAGCAAGCCATATAGTAATTTTTAAACAATAGCTGCGCAGCACGTTGAGCAAACATTTAACCCATCCGCTGGGTTTGTCCATTTTTAACCCAACATAGGTTTATTTTAACCCAGCATTTTTTAAAGCGTATGTTTAAACAATGAAAAGCAACTTTTATTATGCACAGAACATTATATTTTCATAATGAATCAATAACCTTATTTTATTGTATATATTTTCTGCCTTTTTGGCCTGTCCCGTCATGCTTCCAACTTCTTGTTGCTGCGCCTGCATATATATGTACATTTAGATTGAAAAAGGAAACAAAAGCAAGTATTTTGCATTTTCTTTATA
The DNA here is from genome assembly GCF_024489055.1 of Chanodichthys erythropterus. Taxonomy (NCBI): domain Eukaryota; kingdom Metazoa; phylum Chordata; class Actinopteri; order Cypriniformes; family Xenocyprididae; genus Chanodichthys; species Chanodichthys erythropterus. The sequence continues at coordinate 34,044,612 of NC_090221.1, forward strand.
TTTTAGCATGCATAAAAATGCTTAGTGTTTTTGTTCCCAAGTTATAAGTGGCTATATACCATATAGAATGAAAATAAATAAATATAAAACTGTCATAATAACATCATCCTTGCAGGCTATGAACTCTTCAAGGACAATTTAGACCTTTTATCACTTTGTTATATTATTCTGGGTTTGTAAGAGTGGAATGATTAACATCTTACAGCACTTTATTTGATCGTTTTGAAAATAATTTTTAAAGCCACTCATTTCCTGGAATGAGCCTTATAACATTATTTCAGCAATAGTAACTTCTGTAGCTATAAATGCCTTTATGCCGCCTCTGCACATGCATTAAACAGTATGTGGACGCGCCTTCTCGTGGTTATACACATCGAGAGCGGCTACTGGTTTAAGGTGTTTTGTGTGTGGTGCTGAATGAACAGCTCCCACACACACACTCATTGGCCCAGCTGTTCAAACCCTGAACTGAACCACTGCACTAGATTACGGAGAACACCTACAAATATCAATCTCACTACTTTCCCCGCGTTATGTTTACTAATGAGGTTAATCTATTGACTTATTTATTCTATTTAATTAAACATGAGTCAATATTCCCATCAGTCTCCCTACAGCTGAAATCACTGCAGTGGACAGCAGGCAGTTTAGAGCCATTACAGGCTGATTTCAAATGAAAACGGAGGCTGGTTTTAATTTGTTAGGAGTGATCAGGGAGTGAGCGCATGTCGGTGTATTGATTCCCTCTGCACAGCACAAGATGTTTTACAGCTTAAAGTCAACACCTGCGTATTACCTCCAGCACACCTCAACGAGCGTGTTTATTCCCGAGTGAATGCACCACTCCCTTTGTTCTGCATCCATCTCCGAGAGACAGACTGAAAAGTAGCCTAATTATGTGTGTGTCTGTGTGTGTGTGTGTGTGTACACGACGCGACGCGACAAAACTATAAGCTTTCCGTTATAATACAAAGCGAAGAAAGCTTTGAGAATTATAACAGCTGCGTTAAGAGTTTGCGTCACGCTTTATCACATCGGCAGAATTTAATATTTGTACCGTCGCGTCGAGTCGCTCAGTGTGGAAAGAAAGAGAGAGAGAGAGAGAGAGAGAGAGAGACTGGGGAAAGTGGGCGGAGTCACGGTAGAGAGGGGGCGGAGACGCTCACCGTTCCATTACTCGGGTCCGTTTCTCCCGGTCGTGTTCAGTGCAGCAGCTGCGAGGATCTGAGGAAACTCACTCACTCTCCAGTGTCTCGGATACTTTACGGTCCCACGGACGCGCCGCCCGCCCGGTCTCCAATCACCCGTTCAGTTTGGCCCCGGGAATCGAGAACAGTCCCTCTTGAGGTGAGTGAAACGAATCATAAATAATGTCGGTATAATATGAAGCCAATTAAACCAGAAGGCAGGGGAGCTCGCGCTCAAGGAGACGAACCCGGGAAGCGCGAGACGTTTTGTCCAAAAGCTGAAAGCTCGTCCGTTAAAATTTTTGTTTGTCAGTCGCCTCAGGATTTTCTCCTCAGGGACGATTAATCATATCAGATGGACATATTCAGCGGATTTATAATCCAGAAATAATCCGCACCATGCCTGTGAGGCTCTGGAGTTGTTTATTGGATAAGAATTAGTGAGCTTTTTGATGTTTTATTATTTGAGCTTGTTTAAATGAAAGTCCTCTCAAACTCCAAAAGGCTTGACGTCTTTACCTTAAGTGTCCCGCGCTTAATTTCACCTGCTCTCTCTCTCTCAGATGATGTTGTGTCTCGGTCTGTTCGTGTCTCTGGTGGTTTTGACGGTGTCCGTTACCGGCAGCAGTGACGGAAACCCGCTGGACAACGATAAGTGGATGAGCACCGTGTCCCAGTACGACAAGAGCAAATACTGGAACAAATTCCGCGACGTGAGTTTTCCCACTATATTTCCTTCTGCTGCTGGGACACTTGCGTGTGTGTGTGAGGGACGTTATGTTTTCTATATAGGGACCAAAAGTCCCCTCAAAGGTCTGTAGTCATTTTAATTAGCTTAATTTAGAACAAAAGTCAAAGGAAGGTCTCTGTGTTTTGTTGACCTGCTTGGGAATTCTCTAAAAAATCCCTGAAAAATAGCAAAAGCTGACCGAATCTTCTTTTGTTGTCTTTTCCAGGAGGTAAAAGCTTCATAAATTGGCAAAATGATGTATTAATTAAAATCTTAAAATGCCAAAAGGTTTTTTTTTAGGGTTAGGGGGTGTCTAGTGTTTATAATATACCTCATTTTTTCAAAACAATGGATATGTGTGAGCTTGTGTGTGTGTGGCTGTATTTACTAGTATTCATCCAGTATTTGTATACTATCCCTACTAAATGTAGTATGCAAGATTAGCACTAGCACATCCAGATGACATTGAAAGCATAAAATGATAAAGTGATAGCATAAAAAAACTGGTAGATAACATATTTGTGCTCTTTGCACCGAATATTATGTAAAAGTACTTATACAGAAGACCAATATGCATGCACACTTAACGATATAATATGCAACCAGCAGTAGGTCAAATGATGTCTGAATACATAATAGCACAGGAACAGTCTGATTAGAAAGTTGAAGAATATGAGAACTGTTAGGGCTTTTCAAGTGTAAAGTAAATGCAATTGGTAAGAAAGTTGTTAGTTGTTGTTAAACTGCCTACTAGATTTTCTACCAAGGCCTCAATGACCTTAAAAAGACAGTCAGATCAGATCAGAATCAGATCAGATATCAGGTTTTCAGTGGTTGACTCTTCAACTAGACTCTAAATCCTAAATATGTGGTTACAGTCTTGTTGTAGTTTGTCTCAGTACTGCCCTACTGGGATACTGATGTTCAGTTTTAGTATGCAGTCAAAGTATGCCAATTTGGATGCAGCCCGTGCATGTGTTGTGTAATCCGCACTGGAGAGATTGAGATCTCGAAAAAGAAGCACCTGTCCATAAGTGCGTTCAGAGAGTCTCAGCTGTGGGATCTATATGAGAGTGAGATCGGGGGGTTCGAGGCTCTTTATATGGATGAAGTGATTGCAGGAGGTGAAATGAAGAGTCTCTTCATGCCTCTCAGGCCCTCTCTCTTTCACTATGCATCTCTCTCTCTCTCCTCTCATTCTTTATCTCTGCCTCTCTCTTTCTCTGTGTCAGTAATTTTTCTGTGTTAATGAGAGGTGATATTATGAATGCTGATGCAGTCAGAGAAGCTTTGAAAGGGAAGGTGACAAGGACATTAGCACATAAACGAACACACACACACATTTCCATGCTCATATGGTTCTAACTGAACAACCGCCAACACTGGTAAAATCATTAGGGGTGGGTGGAATGACCGACAACTTACATCTTGGTATGAGCATGTGTAGATCACAGTGTAGTCATTTTTCTGAAAAGTCAATGTGCAAATGGTTGATATATTAAATAACCATCTGGTAATGGTATTTTTAGATAAGCCAGTGAATGAAATGCTGTACAAAGGACGGCACTTCATCTCTTCTTCTCTTTGTATTTGGAGGACACACAGCAAAAGATCAGACTATTCATATGAAATGCAGTCTGGTATCAATGCAAAACCAGATTCACAATACATAAGAGCAAAACTAGTATAAACTCTGATTAAATTCTCAATAGATAAAACAGAATTTTAACAATTTTCCACCCTGATCCATAAAATGAAAGTTAGTTGATTAAATATAACGATACAAATTAAGTACAAAACCTTCAGACTTTTTGAACTTTTTATTAAAACTTTCAGTTTCAAGTTTTTTTGACAAGCTTTCTTTTTCTAATTCAAAATTACACTAAATTCTATGATTTTCTTTGCATTTTAAAGCTGCAGTCCGTAAGCCTCTTTGTCACCATCTTTGTTTGAAACCTGCAATTGCAGTTATTTGTGTAATTATCATGCTTTCGTGGGTTTTGCATCGGCACGGTTCATCATCGCAGATGAATCTGATGTTTGCTGTTAGTCACTACATCGGTGTGGATACTGTACTTCGGAATCACAGATTCTACGTCTTGGAAGTATGACCAAAATAACAATTTTCACCTGAGAAAAGCATTACAATAAATTGTGCTGTCAATGGAGATTAAATCTAACAATCACTTAACTCGGATCAGGTCAAACTGTGCAAATTATTATTATTGTTATACTTTGTTCTCAAATTGTTAATGTTAACAACATCAGCATTGCGTGACACACAGCACCCCATATTGACAGAAAAACACAGAATTGTTGATATTTTTACAGATTTATTACAAAAGAAAAACTGAAATATCACATGGTCCTAAATATTCAGACCCTTTGCTCAGTATTTAGTAGAAGCACCCTTTTGATCTAATACAGCCATGAGTCTTTTTGGGAAAGATGCAACAAGTTTTTCACACCTGGATTTGAGGATCCTCTGCCATTCCTTCTTGCAGATCCTCTCCAGTTCTGTCAGGTTGGATGGTAAACGTTGGTGGACAGCCATGTTTAGGTCTCTCCAGAGATGCTCAATTGGGTTTAAGTCAGGGCTCTGGCTGGGCCATTCAAGAACAGTCACGGAGTTGTTGTGAAGCCACTCCTTCGTTATTTTAGCTGTGTGCTTAGGGTCATTGTCTTGTTGGAAGGTAAACCTTCGGCCCAGTCTGAGGTCCTAAGCACTCTGGAGAAGGTTTTCATCCAGGATATCACTGTACTTGGCCGCATTCATCTTTCCCTCGATTGCAACCAGTCGTCCTGTCCCTGTAGCTGTAAAACACCCCCACAGCATGATGCTGCCACCACCATGCTTCACTGTTGGGACTGTATTGGACAGGTGATGAGCAGTGCCTGGTTTTCTCCACACATACCGCTTAGAATTAAGGCCAAAAAGTTCTATCTTGGTCTCATCAGACCAGAGAATCTTATTTCTCACCATCTTGGCAAACTCCATGTGGGCTTTCATGTGTCTTGCACTGAGGAGAGGCTTCCGTCGGGCCACTCTGCCATAAAGCCCGACTGGTGGAGGGCTGCAGTGATGGTTGACTTTCTACAACTTTCTTCCATCTACCGACTGCATCTCTGGAGCTCAGCCACAGCGATCTTTGGGTTCTTCTTTACCTCTCTCACCAAGGCTCTTCTCCCCTGATAGCTCAGTTTGGCCGGACGGCCAGCTCTAGGAAGGGTTCTGATCGTCCCAAACGTCTTCCATTTAAGGATTATGGAGGCCACTGTGCTCTTAGGAACCTTAAGTGCAGCAGAAAAGTTTTTTGTAACCTTGGCCAGATCTGTGCCTTGCCACAATTCTGTCTCTGAGCTCTTCAGGCAGTTCTTTTGACCTCATGATTCTCATTTGCTCTGACATGCACTGTGAGCTGTAAGGTCTTATATAGACAGGTGTGTGGCTTTCCTAATCAAGTCCAATCAGTATAATCAAACACAGCTGGACTCAAATGAAGGTGTAGAACCATCTCAAGGATGATCAGAAGAAATGGACAGCACCTGAGTTAAATATATGAATGTCACAGCAAAGGGTCTGAATACTTAGGACCATGTGATATTTCAGTTTTTCTTTTTAAATAAATCTGCAAAAATGTCAACAATTCTGTGTTGTTCTGTCAATATGGGGTGCTGTGTGTACATTAATGAGGGAAAAAAAATGAACTTAAATGAATTTAGCAAATGGCTGCAATATAACAAAGAGTGAAAAATTTAAGGGGGTCTGAATACTTTCCGTACCCACTGTATTTAGTGTTAGCATTACCTGTAGATTTCAATTTCTGTAGCCACTCCGCAGTCTGAAGTCTTTTGCTTTTGACTATGGGTGAATCTCCAGCTGTCACTGATGATTGTAATTTTTGGACCTTTCTGGATTACAATCTGGCATCAAAATGTTAAGTTTAATTATTGCAGCTGCTGTGAGAAGAGGCTATAAATGATCCGTAACCTGCAGCATTCTCCACATGCCATATAGCCTACTAGCTGGGACTCCTTCTTTATGTAAACCTGACGTAATGACGCAAAGATGAATGGCTGCATGCTCGCATTTCCCGCTTAAACTCACCAATACCACCCGAATTAGAAAACATTATTACAAGCTTACTGTTGTGAATCGGGCTAAGGTAAGGAGATAGTTTTGAACACTGGCCGGTTATGTTCTTGCTCAAAAATTGATTTTTGGATAATTTTTAACCAAAAAAGTTACAGATTGCAGCTTTAAATTTGAATTGCAATTCTCCATTCTGTTTGCTACCTCAACTCAAACTTAATTCAAATACAGGAACTGATTTGGAATTTACAAAGCATTGTCGATTCAATTGTGAGTGCACAACCCTAACCCATATGTTGAATTTTATATTATCTCTTGTATAAATATCGTAAAGCAGTCCTTCTCAAATATGTTTGCAGTTTAAATGGGATAGCAAAATGTCTGACACACACTTTACCGTTGTGCACTAGATACGTCATAGCTCTTAGTCCTATTTTGCTCTATAATGGTGTACATGTGAGTGTGCGTGGTTTGAATTTGTGTAATAACTCCACAAGCTCCATCAGTCTGTCAGGGTGAGAGATGACAGGTTGTGTTGAGCCCACGGTTTAAAAGCTTTAAACTGAAGGTTTCCTGAAGATCTAGCACAGACAGGCATTTTTATACACACACAGACACACACATTTTGAAAGGCTTTCTGTTCCAGTAACGGTCTGAAGCCTGAAATTAGTGGTCGTTTTTAAAGGTCGTTGTGAAATCTGTGCAGACCTGTCTAATACAATGCTCTGGCTGCAGCAGGTTTTATTCTGCATTGTTTTTCTTTCCGCTTGGTTCTTTTCTTATGAAGAACCATTTTTTAGCTGCATTGGGTTCTTAAGTTGGTATATGGTTCCAATGGGATGATGTTTTTTTGTAGGCCAAAACCCAGAGACGAGTTAGCCTATTATTTTAAGTCAAGTCACATTTATTTTTATAGCGCTTTATACATTAGAAATTGTTTCAAAGCAGCTTCACAGTAGGATTGCTGTGGTAGTCGGTGTTACTGGTGTTGCACGGTGTTCTGTCGGCAACGATTATTGTTGTTTTGCTTTTTTATAAAAAAAACAAAACTATTTACTACAGTTGGACAATGGACGCTACAATTATAAACTGAAAGCATCTGCTCTGCTCCATACAGCATGAGCTGCAGAATCGCAGCAGAAATCACTTATCACGTGATGAGAGTAAGGAGAGATGACTGACAAGATGATGGCGGAGGATCCTGAGCATCATTGACATATCTTAACTTGTACCTGTACACAGAGTACGCATGAATTTGAAAGCAAAACTAAAAAGCAGGCTCGCATTCAAAAGCGATTTTGCATACTGATAGCGGTTCCCAGATGCCCCCAAATTATGTAAAATATCTTTATATTAACTTCTTCGCAGTAATAAACCGGAAAGTACAGATTTAATGATGCAAACTTCAGCAAATATGAGAAAAATTCAAATTTGTGGTAAAGCAGCTGTAGCTAGATAATAGTGTCATTATTCAGCTTTAGCTCTTCTGGTTCTATCATCCTGAAGTCAGTGGGTTTTTTTTTTTCAATGTTTTTTTGTTATTGTTAAATGCTTAAGATAAGGTCTGTGGTCAACAGAAGCTCAAGATATTTTCACGTTTTTTTCTACAACATAACATATGTAAGTAATACCTCACTTGTGATTTTTTTTTAGAGTTTTTACTTGTCATGGCAAAGTCAGTTAACAAGTAGCTGTGGTGTTGTTCGTTTATCGCCTCTGGTGATTGTATGTAGGCTTCAAATTCTTAAAAGTTGTGTTAATTTGTGAAGATTATAATGATAAACACAATATGTAAGAATCATAAACTTTTGTTGGTCACGGAGCTCTTTTTCTGCAATAATCCAAAAGCCAATGGAGATATTCTATTGGGTTATTGTGGAGGGAACCAGAGTGTTGCTAACTTATGGGTCAGCCTACAAAAATACGTTACTACTTCAGAGCTCATTTGGTTCTAAGTGATCTTTTTGATTTTTAGTCAGTGTCTGTATCTTTTAGTTCATTTATATGCTAGTGTACTCATAAATTGACAAGATTACACTTGCAGCAGATTTACACATTAAAAATTCAGTCTTTCTCCTAGGAAAACTAAACCAAAAATTGATGATTCATCTTGCAATATGTTCTGCCAAAACTTCCTGTTTTAACAGGAAACACATCAACACAGAAAAGAAAAATGACCTTGTCATGTAATTTCTTTAAAAGTGAAGGACTGACTATCCTTCCTAAGGGCTGATGGGAATGAATTGGATGCAGTTGGACAGTAGAGGTGAGGTTACAGCTGTCAGAAGATGTGGAAAGACTGGATGTGAACTTAAGGTCTTATTTAAAAAAAAAAAAAATCTTATTAATGAAATGCTGCAAGTTTTGCTTATGCTTTGTGCTGTGCAGTGTTGTGTTGTTTAAAATATGGAAGTACTATTTTACCGTAGATGTTAATATATGTATTTCTAATATATAATATATTCATAATAATAATATATTCATAAAGTCATCATTACATTGAGTTTTGAATATCGTTTGTCAGAGCTAAAAACAGCAGCATTGAGACAGCAGAGATCTGACCATCATTTGATCATTGGAAAAGTACAAATTCAGGAGGCGTTATACTGACTGTACAGTTCAATTTGATTCGATTCTGTGTCCTTTTAAGTCATTTATGAGAAAACTCAAAGGGCACAATCATAAGAGAGACCTTGTGTGTGTGTGTGTGTGGTATGGATCCACTGGGACCGATGTGACTGCCATGTAAATGAGCCTCATTACTGAGAAACTGCTCACTGTCTAAACGAGAGGAGCGCTGAGGACAGCAGAGGGGAGTCTGGAAACTTTGGTTTTGTTTAGGGATGGACCAAAATGAAAATTCTGGACCGAAACTGAATATTTAGTATGCACTTGGCCGAAAACCGAAACCGAAAATAAATAATAAATTAAAAATCAATTAATTAATCAATCAATCAATCCTATTTAATAATTAACACTCAATAGCTAAAACTGAGCTGTACAAACTAGGGATGCTCCAGTCAGGATTTTTGCAGCCGATATCGACTAACATTTTTGAGGAAAATAGATTTTGAGGTTTTTATGTTACAAGATTGCTGAGAAAACCAGTAAAATCAAGTAAATCAAGACCTGTCAATCTGAGTGATCAATGCAATTCAAGCACGCTTCAGCTATAAAACAGTGTCCGATTGTTTGAATTTCATGATAAAATCGACAGGTTTTTAAAGTTGACACTTTGCTTCATATCAAAAGTAACAGAGCACATAGCTTTCTGACGAATATTGTATATGGCAGGCCCACTACAAATGTTTAGGGAAGTTTTGTTTACACATCAACAGAAAACAGCACTGACTAAAAGATTTTAGATTTAAGAAACCATTTAATTGGTCTATAAATTGGTCTTAAAATCTATAAATTAATATTGTCAATCCAGAACTGTTGTAGTTTATCCAAGTTGTGTGCACGAAACACAGTGAAAACTAGGGTTGGGCTGATAGACGATGCCATCGTCCATTGCCGATGCTGACAGACATCACGATGCTGAGCCGGAACATAGGCAGGACATTCACAGACAGCGCGTTCTCTTTTGTCTTGTCGTGCTTTGGTTTAATGGTTTAAAAGCATTTGCATGAATAAGAGCTTGATCACATAACACAGAAAACCAGATACTGCGTTAATTGTGTTAAATATATTTATAAAAAAATTGCCTCTGTACCGTGGTGGGTAAGTGATGAAACCGGTGCCCTTCCAGCTCCGTGCGTGTCCACTGGCGTGGAGCAAAGTGAGCATTTTTTATTTGTTCCAATGAGTTAAATCCCCCACCCTGATTTCATCGTCCATCGTGATGTTTCACTGTAGACATCGTCTGATGCCAATTTGGTAGACATCGCCCAACCCTAGTCAAAACGTGCAGCAGTCCACACATAGACTTTACTTGGGCGGGCCGCCCACGTATAATAACGGCCGCCCAAGTATATGGAGACACATTTTTGCTTTTATTATTTTTATCCTCTTATACTTTTATATCCGCCCAATATAATAAAACCATCCGTGATCGATTAACTTGTTGTTTCGTATCTGCTCGTTATGTGTGCGTCAGAACTGTTTACTTCCGCTAACATTCCCAATGGCGCTGCATTTTGCAAAGTCACAAGGGGGCGCTGTTGCCTGTTCTACAAGCTCACGCAGCAGTGCTTCAGACTGCTTCAAAGTGATTCTCAATCAATGAAATGCGCAGATTTATGCCAAGCGATTGCTAATGAACTCAAGTTAATGAATTATTTCTATGTCTACTTTATGGCCTTTATATAAAACGTTTTATACGGTTGTAAGAATCTGAAGGATCAGCCTGCAATAGTACAGACATTTCAAAATAAGAGTCTCGGTGTATTTCGGGCTTGTTTATAATTAAAAGTCACACGCTAAGTTTTTTCTTTTTCTTTTGGGCATTATTGGTATTTTGGTTACACAATAAATTTTATTTAATTTGATTTACATTTAATTCATAGTAAATTATTGTAGTCTCCCCCACAGGAAGACAAGACTAAGAACATTATTTGACACATATATTATTAATTTTATAAATTCTACTAGTAAAATCTGTGTCCCATTCACTGAGAGAGACACTATATGACAGCAAGGAGAACATAGGAAAATGTGAACCATTTAAATGCTGTAATTTTGCATAATTTACAATGCATAATAATGCATAATATTAGTATGTAATTAAATGTAATATGTTATGTAATTAAAATTAATTTCAACAAATAAAATTACTGTTAAACAATTAAATTCAACAAATAAAATTACTGTAAAAAAAAAATAAAAAATCACACATTTTTTGTTGTTTGTCACATGTAGTAGACCATTTCTGTGCCGTGGGTAATAGGAGGATTTTTCACCCGGCTACCACCGCAAGTATATTTCAAACCTGTGGGAAGCATTGCGTGCAGAGAAGTGCTAATTAAGCAAATCATTTTGGCCAGAAACCGAAAATAGCTTCTCCTGAAAATTTCCGGTAGTTGAAATTTCACTGCGTCCCTAGTTTTGTTGATGTTTTTTTGTTCCCCAGAGGAAAAGGTGGCTTGTGATTAACTGTAATCACTGGGATTCTGTGTCTTAAAAGTTTCCGTCTTTCTCTTTTTGGTTCCTTTTTGCTTTTGTGTTACTCGTCTTCAAAGGAAATGGTGTGTAATAGTGTGTGTGAAAATAGTGTGTGCATGAAGTTGTGTGAACCTCTATCAGACCTGAATTTCCAGTGACTTGAGATGAAAAATAGCCCAACTGATTACATTATTATTTTATCTGCGCACTAGGGATGCCAGAATTCCCAGTACTTGGATGCCAACTGTAACTAACTAATTAATAGGGCTGGGAATCTTTAGGCACCTCACGATCCGATCCGATCCGATTCTGATTCTGGGAGTCACGATCCGATTCCAAAATGATTCTTGACCCACATTTTTCTTAATTAATTAATTAGTTTCGTAACCTTATTTTTTTATTTATTTAATACATAGTTTTAGTCTTTGTAGTAGTCTTTGTAATTATATGTACTTTTTAAGTAATTACAATTTAAAAAAAATAATTAATACAATTGTATGTTAATATAGGCTATATACAGCTTCAGAACATAAAAGCAAGTAGTCTAATAAATAATAACAAGAATAAGAATGGTTTACGGTTGTTTGATTATTACTGATGCCATCATAGACAGCGGAAGAATAAGCTGCATTCACAATAATACACAGATGTCTTTTGAAATATAAGATGTTTTTGTACTCTCTGTTTAATCCTCTAAGACATCTAACTGACTGTTTACATTATTTTTGCATCATAAAAGCATTTTGAGATGCAAGTCTACATTTAAACACTTAAACGGAGTTGCACACAGCCACTTGCGCGAGCGCCCTTCACAAAGTGCACATGGAAATTATGGTTGTTTCTGACAGTGCGTGCCCACTGGCACAGAGCGTATTCAGTTCATTCCTATGGAAGTTGAGCATCTTCAGGCTCGCGAGAGTGATGCTCAACATCCATATGAATGAATTGTAAATGCTCGCTCTGCTCTGCACCAGTGGGCATGCATCGTAAGCACACGCAGTGTCATCTTGCAACTGCGGTTAAAAATAAGCCCTAAAATATAAGCTAAAAAAATTGATTCTCTGAATCGATCCAGAATTGTTGAAGAGCGATTTGCGATGCACCGATGCATCGATTTTTTTCTCACACCCCTACTAACTAACTAACTAACTAACTAACTAACTGATTATTTATATATCTATCTGTCTGTCTGTTTGTCTGGTTCTATCGATCATTCCATTTATTACAGTAATAAGAATTTTAATAATAATAATAATAATTCTGCTTCCTTATGGAACAGGAGAAAAAAATGACTATTGATCCAGTTTAATCCAGTTTGGTAAACCAGCAGTGGGTTATTATAACCCAGCAGACTGGATGGTTAGTGAGGAAGTGTCAGGGAAACTTAACCCAGCAGTGGGTTACACAAAACTGCCCTACACTGTGAAAATTTAACCCAACAAAATAATCCTCCTGAATCCAAATAAGCCTCCTGAATCTAGCAGTGTGGGTAAAAAAATAATCCAGCAAAGTGCTTTCTGTATTCTGTTTGCTGCCTCAATTCAAATTCAGCAATTGAATGGAATTTAAAAGGCATTCTCTGTTCAATCCAAGCGAGTAGTAATCATTTCATATGCATGATATTTGTAAATAAATTAATTCATTTTAATTTGGATAGAAGTGCAAAATTCATTGTGATGAAAATAGCACCTCAGAGCAAATGCGTCATGCACTTTAAATGTATTCAGATTTACTGTTTATAATGAGGGGTTTGAGTTTATTCGGGGTTTTAAGTTATACTGAATTTGGCGAGGACATTATCCTGCTCTTTGCTTTCTGATTAGACCTGGCTCCTGGTTGAAGACCAGCAAGTTTAAGGGGACCGACGTGGAGCCCTTTCCTAACATCTTTTCCTTTGTCCTATGTCTGACTTCCCTTCCCCCTTCTCTCTCGTTCTCTCATTCACTCTCTTTGACACATCCTGACCCTGTGCTCCATCAGCCGTGAAATCAGCCCCGCAACACACACACCTGCCTAAATCAGCTGCCATATCGCTGACTGTTTTCTGCCATCATTAGAAGGGTCATGCATCCGGATCCATATGATATTTTTCAAGTGTTTGTTTTTGCATCTAGCTGTGCTGTTTTAAATTTTGTCTGTTCTACCTTTGGTGAGCCTGTGTGCTGCGGCTGTTTCTATTGATTTGTTAATTCATTAGACTGGGCAGAAAAGCCGAACAGAATTGCTGAGGGAACATGACTGTAAGAGAGGCAGGTGTGTAAACCCATGGGATTGATCAGTGTGTGTGTGTGTGTGTGTGTGCTGACAGACGGTATTACACTGAGTGCTCACAGCTGGGACTATGATGACTGTGCTGAGGATGTTCTGTGAACTTGTGCATGATGAGAATAGAGGGATGAAGTGAAGGAGTAGGAGAGCTGCAAGGACAGATTTCAATTCTGAAGTCTTAGAGAGAGAAGACAATAAGAGAATTTGGAACAATAGACACTTTCATCTGTCTCTATATATGAGGCTGTGTCTCAAAACCTAGTGAGCTGCAACTAAGGGCAGTTTTTGCATCATAGATGTGCCTAAAACATTAAAGGGTTAGTTCACCCAAAAATGAAAATTATGTCATTAATGACTCACCCTCATGTCGTTCCAAACCTGTAAGACCTCCGTTCATCTTCAGAACACAGTTTAAGATATTTTAGATTTAGTCCGAGAGCTTTCTGTCCCTCCATTGAAAATGTATTTACGGTATACTGTCCATGTCCAGAAAGGTAATAAAAACATCATCAAAGTAGTCCATGTGACATCAGTGGGTTAGTTAGAAGTTTCTGAAGCATCTAAAATACATTTTGGTCCAAAAATAACAAAAACTATGACTGTATTCAGCATTCTCTTCTCTTTCAGGTCTGTTGTATATCCGCTTTCACTCCACAGTGACGCTGCTTCTTCTTCTTCTTCTTCTTCCTTCCTGTTTTATGGCGGTTGGCATCCAGCTTATTGGTGCATTACCGCCACCTTCTGCTCTGGACAGTGACGCGATTAGGACATCCGTGACATGCACACCTACGCACCATTTTAAAAAAATATAGCAATACCAAAATACAAACAATGTAGAATAGCTTGAATACAGCGTGCGTCTTCCTCAGACTGTAAACGAAGCTCGGGCGCACTAGATAACAGCGTCAGCGTCACTGTCCGGAAGGGGGCGGTAATGCACCAATAAGCTGGATGCCAACTGCCGTAAAACAGGAAAGAAGAAGAAGCAGCGTCACTGTGGAGTGAAAGCGGATATACAACAGACCCAGAAGAGAAGACAATGCTGAATAAAGTCGTAGTTTTTGTTATTTTTGGACCAAAATGTATTTTCGATGCTTAAAAAACTTCTAACTAACCCACTGATGTCACATGGACTACTTTGATGATGTTTTTATTACCTTTCTGGACATGGACAGTCTACTGTACATACATTTTCAATGGAGGGACATAAAGCTCTCGGACTAAATCTAAAATATCTTAAACTGTGTTCTGAAGATGAACGGAGGTCTTACGGGTTTGGAACAACATGAGGGTGAGTCATTAATGACATCATTTTCATTTTTGGGTGATCTAACCCTTTAAGGCTAGTAGCAAAGTAGATTTTGAGATAGAATCTGCCATTTGTCTGTCTGTCTGTCTATTAGAATCAGAATTAGATTCAGTAACTTTACTGATATGGTAAAAAGCTTTACATTTCTAAAGAACTAGTCACATAGATGCATGTTCACACACAAGCTGTTTACACACATAATATTTTCAGCATCATTACTCGTGTCACATGATCTTTCAGAAATCATTTTAATGCTGATTTGCTGCTCAAGCATTTTTTTAATATCACGGTTGAAAAAAGTTGTGCTGCTTTATATTTTTGTGGTGACCATTTTTTCAGCATTCTTTGATGAATAGAAAGTTCAAAAGAACAGCATTTATTTGAAATGGGAACCTTTTGTAACATTATAAATGTCTTTATTGTCTCTTTTGATCAATTTAATTCATACTTGCTGAATAAAAAAAATCGAAACCAAGCTTTTGAATGGTAGTGTATATATACAATAGAAATGAAAATACTTTTGTGTTTCTCTCTGTGGTCCATCATGGCAGACAGTGATCTGTGTTAATGTGTGAGGGACTGTTTGGCCGTATTGACAGGGCTGCAGACACACTGCCGATCAATCAGGCGCTTGAAAAGTGAGCAAAGTCCTACTGAGAGACCTGTATCACATGATGTGGGAGTGTGTGGGAGTTTGGAGGTTAGTCTCTTCCCAGGATGCAATGCACTTTAATAGCATATTAACTGCGAGTTCAAGTTTGAAAAATTTAAAGGTGTTTGTCTTTGTGTGTTGCCCCTCTTAGTACACAGCCATTCAAAAACAATTTCAGAAAGGAACCCATAGTCCAAATGTCAGCTAATCTGAAAAAGATAGCTTTCCTGTAGCTCAATGGTTAGAGTGTGGCACTAGCAATGCCAAGGTCATGGGTTCGATCCCAGGGATTACACATACTCAGATACAAATGTATAGTATAATGCAATGTAAGTTGCTTTGGATAAAAGTGTCTGCCAAATGCATAAATGTAAATGTAAATAATGATTTGGTGCTTAAGATTTGTGTATTTGATATGATGATATCTTAGCAGAAAGCAGGACCTGCCTTCATTTGTATGTTTGAACCTATGGCTTTCACTCCATCAGTGGCTTTAGCAAGTGAAATTAAGTATTTTCTTCCATCTCAGACAGACAGACAGTCACAATGAGACAGATTCTTGTACTGTTTGCATATTAAAGTAAACAGTAAAAATGTTCCCGTCTGTATCATTAAAAGAGGTGTGTGTTTTACTGGATGGTGACGCTCCATCTCAAGGTTTTTCCAGCTCATTGAATGAAGGATTTCTCTCTCTCTCTTTATATGTGGGTGACAGTCTTGTCAGCATCTCACTGATGTTTTCTTTCAGTCTGGTTTATTGTTGGTTTGTCTTCAAGATTAGGCTCTTTTTTAACCTCCACCACCGTCTTCCTCTTTCTATCTCTCTGTATTCATCTCTCTCATATTCCTCATATTCCTTGAAGCAAAGCATGTTGCTTTGTGTGTCTGTGTGTGTGTGTGTGCACGTGCAATGCTGCACATGTACTGGGGCTGCAGTTTCCCCCCTCCCCCAAATTGTTCAGCCCTAGCATCTCTAGAAAATATAACAGCCTGAAAGCTGTGCATTTTTTTATATAGTTGTTTTATAGTGAGCTATGGTCATGTCAACAGTTTAACTAACATTAACCAACCTGCTCAGGAAGATTCTCTTCGCCACGTTAGCATTTGACCTGAATGAGGTTATGCACCCGTTGAGAATGCAGCACATTCCTGCGCTGCATTATGCATTGCATGACAACTTTCAGAACACAGCATTGTTTGAAATTATGCTTGCATAGCTTAAAGCATTTATGTACTTGGGTTGTTCGTAGAATATGTTTTAGATCTTGGAAGGGTTATTATCATTATAAACGGGGAAAATGCACACACTAACTATCCCCTTTATTTGCGAAATATGAAATGTCAAGTCACCTTTATTTACCTGTATATAGCACTTTATACAGTACAGATCAAATTCTGCTGTAAAAAAAACAATTAAGGGAATAGTTAAATAGTGTAAAACATTTTCATGTAATTATTTTCATATCTTTAATTTTGATCTTGCACCTGTTGGAGATAATTCAGATGTGTGTATTTTCCCCCTCTTTTCTAGGGTTATTATCATTAACTAAAACAAAAATCTAAATCCATTAATTCATTATTTGAAAAAAAAAAAAAAAAAAACATATATAAAATACTTATTTTATTTCAGCTAGTTGCCAAGGCAACTCCTCTCATTTTTTGTTTAGTAAATAAAACTAAACAAACTAAAACTAAAAACTAAAACTTAATAAACATTTAAAAATAACACACACAACAAAATTACTAAAACTTCAACTAATATTAAAATGAAAACAGAAAATATAAAATTAAATCTAATTCATATTATTGACAAAAACTATAGTTTTATGTCAATGATGCTAAAATAACACTGGGTCTTGGTTAGTGCTACATGCTAGACTGCTTGTTAGTAAACATCTCAAATTATTATTCATTAGAAAGCCAACCTGTGATGTTCATCTGGTCGAACGGAGACTTTCCCAGAGTTTAATGTTCTCGTTGTGGAGGTCTCACTCTCAGTGGGAGATGAATTAAGGATGAGGAGCGTTTAATAAGGAGGTGAGACAGCGAAGTACAGCGTACAGCTCTCCTCCAGAGAGACGGGAACAGATTTCTCGCCTGTCTGCTGTTGAGCTATCACCTCTCTGTCTTTCTCTCCAGCACTGGAAACTGCTGATTCTGGTCTCTGACTCAGACGCTTTTCATACTGTACCATCGGACTGCATGTCATCAGTAATTAGTGATGCGTGAAACGAGTTGTCAGCCGGACAGCATCAAACGATCCTGAGAAAAAGAGAATGAGAAAGAGGGAATTAAAGTAGTAAGATGGAGAGAAATGGAGGATGAAGGTGCAGAAAAATAAGAAGTAGTGATAGATGATCAGTCAAGCACCTCATCGAATGGGGAGTTTATTATGCTGCTTTAGTACTTCTGTGCACGCGTGTGCTACTTTGAATATGTGCGCAAGAGACAATTTATCTCCTGCTGCGTGAAAATACGGCAGCGGTTTTTCATTAGTAGGAGGAAATAACGGGAGCAAAGATGGCAGAAATCCACTTAGCTGAGATAATGCACTTTCACATGCGCAAGCATGGACCAGAATGATGGTATATGTGTGACAGTAGAAATGTGTCAACCGATAGAGTCTTTGTCATGCAATTTATAGCACAATAGATGTATTAACTCAGCTATCAGTGGGTAGGACTTATTTAAATGTGAAAGCGATAAAGAAAAGTGGAGTAATGTATAAATACAGAGTGGAATGAGAAAGAATTTGCTCCAATTAAACAGAAAAGTGCCTTTCAAGTATTTAATTGCCATTTATCCATGTTTATGTAATATATAAAGCATTTTTTTGGTCTCATTTTCAGCAAAAATTGCCATTTTAAAATAATAGCATCTCTGTTTTTTATCTCTTATTTACTTTCTTGTTTACACAATGCAAACCATCAAGTAACAAGTAAACAACTCATTTTTTACATCTTAGGTTGCCAGTAAACACATTCAAAACAATAAACTCACATGCACAGACAATGACACCACATGGAGAAGTCACAGGAGAAACAAACCTGTCGCTCCCTATACAGTAGCTACATCTGTTTAACAGGTGATCACGGTCACTTGTAAGGGTAATTGCACTCACGGTGTTTTCTACAAAAGCTTTTCAGCAGTTCAGCTATGACAAAAAAATTACATTAAAGCTGAGTTGTGAGCTTACCGTCTGAATTTGATGAGAAAGAGGCCATATTTAATTTAAAATGAATGCAGAAAAGGAGGAAAGGAAGTACAGTCTCTTAAAAAGCATTAAATACACATCATAATTGTATGCATTTTATTGGTTTGTCCTCTCTGCACACAGCAACAAACATTTATGGACCAGTGATGTCTGATTCATAAATGAATGACTCTGTGCTTTTTAATGATTTGTTTGAGAAGATTCACAAATCAGACTTTAATCAAAAATATAAAAATATGTATGTATTTATTCAGAAACTGAGTCCATGTTGAAATGCTGAAATGGTCGTATGTCTGAAATCTGCATTATTTTCTGCAGCAGAGGCGAAAACCGGCAGAAATGGTTGGAGCGCCTTTTGCTTGTGGAAACAGATTTCCAGCTCATTTGTTAATATCATGTGTTATACAGAACAGATGTCAGCATTATGATAACCAATAGAGATGCACACACACAAATAAATGCACTGTTGAATTTATGGATGTGCTTGCATGGGATTTATGTGTGTCTGTGTGTGTATGATCACATTCAGCTCCTGAAATTATTCATTCATTTGTCATAATTTGTATGCACTCATAAATATAGATTGCAATTCAATGAAAGTCCATCATCTCTCTTTCTCTCTTTATATAGAATCTTTCTGATACTTCAGACGAGAGAGAGTGAAGCATCTATTTTCAAAGTATTTCTGACACTTTCTTTTATCTGTCTCATCTTAGCCACCTTCTTTTTTCTTTGTCTTGGTCCATTCCACTTGTTCTTTTACAGGAAATGTAAGGATGAAAACATGGCACGAGGTTGTTTCGAATATCACAGGCTGAATTTCAATACGTATACTAAACTACATTTTTATATTTTTGGAAGAACCTGCAAGTGGTTCTTGCTTGTACGCAACTGTCAGAAGTCCTGCACTTTCATGCAATCTTTAGGCATGTACATGTGACTCGGGTCCCTCTTTCAATGTAAGTCTATGGGATTTTATTTCATTCCAACAGTGAATATTGTAAGTCTGATCACCTAGTACAGAAATAGCGTGCACGTTCTTTGTAATGTGTAGTAGATGTATGAGTTTGGCATTCAGCATCTTTTGTGGTCTCCTGTATGAGGCCTCTGCTTTCTGATTGACTAATAGTGAATCACAGTTACTCCCAGACAGATCATTCTTTGACCTTCACTGTCAGACTGTTATTTCACATACACACACTGACTCGAAAATGATCATACACACTGATTGTAGTGTTGATTCTCGGTGGGAGGGGCTTCACGCTGGATGACTGACAGCTCCTCTGGAGAGATTTATTATAGGATGCGAGTACCGGCACTGCCAGACTCCACATTAACAGAATTTAGTGGAATAATAATTAGTTTTTTACCACCAAAAGAAAATAAGTATAACTGCACTCTCAGGGGGAAAAAAGTACAAAAGCTCTCACTGGGGCGGTACCCTATGAAAAGGAACTAATATGTAGCTTTAAGATATATGCATCCTTTAGAGGTAAATAATATACAAAGATGTACCTTTTGAAAGAGCACTTAGCCCAGTGACAGCTTTTGTAATTTTTTTTCTGAGAGCACTTTCAAATGTGAACTCATAAACATTAGTTTTAGATGTTGAGTGTTTGAGTGGGCGATCCGTTTGCAATTTTTTTTTGCAGTCTGAAGGGAGTCAGTGCTTTTTGGGCAGTCAGTGTTGACAGATTTAACAGAAAATTGCTTAGTGTATTATGGCCAAAGACTCAGATTTTTTTTAGGTTCAGACTTTGATTCTATCCAGTCAGTTGTAAACACGTTTATCTTCTGCTTTAGGGTTATTCACACTTGAAATAGTTAACCCTGGATCATTCTTAACCCCGGGTAAACAGAATCCTGGGTTATCTTGCTTCAAGTCTCACACTGCTCATAATTTACCCTGGGTTAATGATTAATCCTGGGTATTCATAAGCTGTGACCTGTTTACATAGCTCTAGCATTGCGCACCAAAAGCGGTGCTAATCCTGATTCTAAATTACAAGTGTGAAACGTTCCTTTACCCGGGGTTAAAGTGGTGTTTAGAATGACGATAACCCAAGCACAATATGTTGTGGGCAGTATTAGCCATTAAAGTGTGCACTGATCTGCACTTCTAATTTTGGAATTTCAAATGCTATTTAGGATGGAATGTATGCTTATTGGAATGCATCATAGGTTCTACAGGATTCTAGAAGCTGCAGTGAGAGCATTAGGTCTGATCACACAAGAGTCCATCGTCTGAAATAAGCAGGACGTCAGTGAGGCTTAACCGCCCGGCAGGGACTGCCAGAAATCAGACGCTCTGCAGACTCTCTCTGTTCAGGGTCTGTCTGTACTGGGGGATTCAACAAGATTTCTGCGCGCTTGTAAATCCCTGTGATTTCTGGATGAAATGTGCAGTGAGACTGGTGCAGTTCTGGGGTGACACAGAGGAATATTGGGTCAACTGGATATAGATTGATTACAGACTGACATTTCAGAGTTCGTCTGCTGAGTTTATGGAAATGAGTCTTTGTATGCCGAAAGTGTGCCCAGATCACACGTCTGGGACATCCACATTACAACAGGGAAAGAGAAGCGTTTGTGATCCTAATAAGACTCTTTGTGGTTTAGGCACTGTTAAAAATGGGACATTGTTATTTTTTTTACCACTTGGGATACAAAAGAAAGAAAGAGGACAGAAGTTATATAACATAAACTAGGGCTGTGTACAATATATAGTCATACTATTTTTTTTACAGTATCTCATCAATTCTGTTGGTTAATTCATTCAATCATTTATTCATTCATTCATACATACATTCATTCATATAGTTTTCTATAATTAAATTAAGAAGGAAGTCTAAATAAGTGTAATCTCTAAAAGTAGGGTTTTCTAGTTCCCTTTCAGTCGGTCACTTTCGACGTACGTCAGTAGTGACCGACGAATTGGGATATCGCTAGAGAGCCCCTATCAGCTTCGAGAGAACTAAAACAAGCCAATGGAATTGGCGTGCGATATTTGCATAATGCGCACCTCCCCTAACAGGTGGATATAAAAAGGGGGGCAGATGCAATCGCACTCTGTCTTTCGCTTCGGAGCCTACCTGGTGTCCTGCGGCTGTTTGAACTTCAAGCCTCTGAAGAAGTTTCGGCGCTTGTGTTGGTGTGACGACGCCTGCAGCGAGGTCGCGAGTTGGAGTGAGCCGGGTGGAAACATCTACTGTTTTCCCAGCGTTCCGCTGTAATTCCACTGGTAGGTCTGCGATTTGGTCTGGTTCCTCCTGTGTTTTTCTAAACACGTCGTGACGCTCCCTGTGTGTCTCGACACAAAAGAGCTGAAGTTTCCCCTTCTAAAAGAGCTTCACAGACAGACACTGCGTCTTTTTCAAGATGTCATTCTGTCTGTGCGTTTCTGGAGGCGGTCGTTTCCTATCCTCTCTGACGGCCACGATCACTTTCTCTCATGTCTGCTTAGCGTGCTGAGACTGTGTTTGTGGGTGGTCATATTTTCTTATGGAAATATGTCCACGTCGGCGCGTTGTTTGCTCGCCTTTCTCGTAAGGGCTTGAGCGCTCAGCGCGCCGTGTGCCGTCGAATTGCCGGCTGACAGCGCGCGTTGCCATGGCAACCCTGCGCGCTGTCTGGTGCTCTAGATGCACGGTCGAGACTCGGCTGCCTTTAATGAGGTGGACTCCCCTCACTTATTCCCCGATCTAGTTATTTTTCTGAATCAGAAAAGTGCTACTTTGGTTAATAAGCCTGGGTGACCAGAGGATCACAGTGGGGCAATACCCGCCGAGTCATTCTCCGTGGGCCCCCCACTCCTCTAGTGCATCGCAAACATGTTGTGACTATGTTCGTGGGTGGATCATGTTTAGATACATGGCCACGTCGGTGCCCAGGGTGCCGTGTGTCGTCCAGTTGGGCGGCCACGTTCACTGTCCAACATGGCTGGTAGCTTCTGCATGTGTTGCTGGTCCTCCTTAAAATAAATATGGAGGACCTAACATCTTAGTCAGGGCTCCAGCAGAGGATCAGATGTCGACTGCTACATTGGAGAGAGTATTGTTGGGCTCTGAACATGAAGATGAGGCTGAGCGTCCCACGGTTGTGGCGTGCTCATGCCGAATCGGATTCAGACTTGGCAACCATGCTTTCCCGGGCCCCTGGGGGTGTCGTGCGACGCATACTCGCCTTGCCCGCCCCCTGGCTTAGCCCGGATGTGCATGAAAAAACTTGGTAGTTTGTGGCCTTTTTTGGCGTTAATATGGAACACCAAGAGGGTCATAATCTGCACTACAAGTTTTTTCTCTCTCTCTACCCCCTAGGGTGGGGTGGCAGTGCTACGGGCACACCACCTCTGCCCTGCATGAGTCTTGGCCCCTGGCAAGTCTGCAGTAGGTCAAAGCACTCATTGCATGTGGGTAGTTCTGAGTCGGGGTTGAGCTACGCAGGATGCAAATCAAAGCGCAGGCCCCTGGCCAGACAATGTCCACCATGGTGGTCCAGAAACACCCCTGGCGAGTCTTGCTGGGATGTGCCGTCGTCAAAGTGTGCTTTCTCGATGCGCTCATCTCACAAACTGGCCTTGAACCCAGCCCGCTCAACCCGCAGTCACCTGACTAGCGGGAGACGGTCCTGGAGATATGGCGACCTGGAGCTGACGTAAACGGTTCTTTCTCCCCGGAGGAGGGCCGGGTGGAGAATTGGTCTGTTCCGCCGCTGGCTCTCCGGAGTCCAGCGGTAGCTGGCTCTCCGGAGTCCAGCGGTACCCACTAAGAACTGTTTTCCGATCCTCTACGTCCCAAGAGTGTGGCTGGCGATGTGCAGCGCCCCGCGTTGCTACTCCCAGCCCCCTCTCACCTCGCCAGCAGGTGTCAGTGTGTTGGTGCAGGCCGCGCCCCGTGTGCCGTCTCCCATACGCACTGCTACCTCGCAGAGTCTGATCACACTCTGGGCCGCTACCACGCCGCCCGAGTCGGGTCCCCGTACTCTGGTTCGCTGCCCCACCCCCGGTACGTCTGTGGTGCGTTTGGTTCTGCTGGCTCGGTGTCTGGAGGCCTGGTTAGTGCCCCCAGCCCGTTCCGCTGGCTCATGCGTACTATCAGACTCGGCTATGCGATTCATTTCGCCCGGTGTCCTCCGGCGTCCAGGGGTGTCCACTTCACTTAGGTGTCGTTGGACATTGCACCTGTTCTCCGAGTGGAGATTGCTGTCCTCCTGGCGAGGGATACAATCGAGCCGGTCCCTCCAGCCGATTTGAAGTCAGGTTCAGCCCTACTTCATTGTACCCTAAAGGGCGGTGGGCTATGGCCAATCCTGGATCTGCGCGTCTTGAACCGGTACCTTCAGGCTGCCGTTTAAGGTGCTCATGCAGAAGCGCATTTTCGAGTGCGTCCGTCCCGGGGTTTGGTTTGCAGCATTCGACCTGAAGGATGCATACTTTCATGTCTCGATTCTGCGCTCGGGTCGAGCATGTCAGTACAAACTCCTACCCTTCGGGCTGGCCCTGTCGCTCCACGCCTTACACGGTTGCGGAGGTGGCCATTGTTCCCCTCAAGGAACAGGGCGTTCGCATTCTCGACTGCCTCGACGACTGGTTGTTCCTGGCCAGCTCGCGAAGCAGTTGTGCGTACACAGGGAGATGGTTTAGCTCACCTCAGCCTGTTGGGTCTTTGGGTCAGCTGGGACAAGAGCAAACTCGCCCCCGGGCAGAGGATCTCTTTTCTCAGTCTCGAGCTAGACTCGGTCGCCTGGATTGTGCGCCTCTCTGAGGAGCGCGTCCAGTCGGTGTTGAACTGCCTGAGTTCGCTCAAGCGCAGGATGGCGGCCCCACTGAAAGACTTCAGAGGCTCCTGGGGCATGTGGCATCTGCAGCCGCGTTTCGCCGCTCAGGTTGCTCCATATGAGGCCGCTTCAACACCGGCTCCGCGACTGGGTCCCGAGATGGCCATGGCAGCGCAGCACGCTCAGTGTCCTCGTGACACGGAGCTGCCGCCCTACCCTCATCCGGTGGTCGGACCCTTTGTTCCTGCGGGCGGGAGTACCCCTTGGACGCTGTGGTCCACACAGATGCCTCTACCACCGGATGGGGGGCCATGTACAACGGGCATGCGGTTCGGGTCTTGGACGGGGCCTCGACTGCATTGGCATATCAATTGCCTCGAGTTGCTAGCAGTATGTCTTGCACTGGGCCGCTTCAAGGAGCCGCTGTCAGACAAGCACGGCGGCCGTTGCGTACATCAACCATCAGGCTGGTCTACGCTCCCGTCGCATATCGCAACTCGCCTGCCATCTCTTGCTATGGAGTCAGAAGCATCTGAGGTCGCTTCAGGCCACTCATGTCCCAGGTGTGCTTAACCGTGCAGCCTACGAGCTCTTACAGCAGCCTCCACTTGCGGGCAAGTGGCGGCTCCATCCCCAGGCGGTCCAGCTGATCTGGCACTACTTCGGCGAGGCCCAGGTAGTCCTGTTGCCTCCCCAGGAACTGCCCTCGGCCAGTGGTTTTCCCTGACCGGCGAGTCGCTCGGCACGGATACCCTGGCACTCAGCTGGCCCCGGGGCCTACGCAATATGCGTTTTCCCCCAGTGAGCCTTCTCGCACAGCTCCTGTGCTAGGTCAGGGAGGATGAGGAGCAGGTCTTGTTAGTGGCTCCATATTGGTCACTCGGACCCGGGTTTCGGACCTAATGCTCCTCACGACAGCCCCTCCTTGGCCGATTCCTCTGAGGAAGGACCTCCTGACTCAGAGATGGGGCTTCCTATGGCACCCGCATCCCGACCTGTGGAACCTCCACGTGTGGTCCCTGGACGGGATGCGGAGGTTCTGGGTGATCTCCCGCAGGCGGTCGTAGACACCATCACTTCCGCTAGAGCTCCTTCACGAGGAGCCTCTATGCGTTGAAGTCGAACCTATTCGTTGAATGGTGCTCCTCTCGCAAGACGAGAGGACCCCCGATCATGCTCGGTCAGATCTGTGCTTTCCTTCCTGCAAGAGGGCTTGGAGCGAAGGCTGTCTCCCTCCACCCTCAAGGTGTATGTTGCCGCTTCGCTGCACATCTCCATGCAGTTGATGGCAAGCCCTGGGGAAACACGGTCTGATCATCAGGTTCCTGAGGGGGGCAAGGGGACTGATTCCTCCTTGCCCACCCTCCTTACCCTCTAGGGATCTCACCTTAGTTCTTAGCTAACTTCGGCGTCATCCCTTGAGCCTTTGCAATTAATCGAGTTAAAAGTACTGTCTCTTAGACCGTCCTCCTGGTTGTATTGGCCTCATGTTAAGAGGGTAGGGGACCTGCACGCATTTTCGGTCGACGAATCGTGCCTGGAATTTGGGGATTGGGGATTCTCACGTCTTCCTGAGACCCCGGCCTGGATATGTGCCCAAGGTTCCTACCACTCCCTTCAGAGATCAGGTAGTGAACCTGCAAGCGCTGCCTTCGGAGGAGGCAGACCCAGCCCTAGCTTCGCTCTTTCCAGTTCGCGCCCTGCGTGTTTACGTGGATAGAACTTGAAGCTTAGGACCTCAGATCAGCTCTTTGTCTGTTACGGAGACCAGCAGAAGGAAAAGGCTGTCTCCAAGCAGAGGATGGCCCACTGGTTAGTGGATGCCATCGCCCTGGCTTATGTTCCCAGGGCGTGCCTTGCCCGTTCGGGTTGAGAGCCCACTCCACCTGAGTGGCCTCTTCCTGGGCGCTGGCTCATGGCGCCTCGCTGACAGATTGTAGAGCTGTGGGCTGGGCGACACCCAACACGTTTGCTAGGGTTTTTAGCTTACGTGTAAGCTGGTTCTTCCCGTGTACTCGCTTCCACCAGCCGGTAGACGCGTTGAACCTGTGCTCGTGTCGGCTTGCAATGCCACTCCCGCCCCCTGGGCAGGATATTTGCATCTGTTGACTCCAGTCGTGTTCCCCGTTCGGTGAACCCTGTCGAGTTCCTCCACCTCCACCTTCGGCTCGGGCATTGCGGAGTGTCTGATGCCAGACCAACATCCATCTTCGATGTTGTCTGTTGGTTGGGTTCCATATGTTGCAATCCCTCTACGTGAGTGATTCCATATGTATATTGTCCACGGTTACTCCCTACGGTGAGCCCGTGTCTTTCCCTTAGCAGAGCTTCTGCTTTCTCCTGTCAGATGAGTCTCCCCCTACTCAGGTGGAGCCATCCCAGGGACTCATATGCGTTCTGCCCTGCGGGCCAGTCCATATGTTTTCCATGTAAATTCCTTCCCCTCTGGGTAGGTAGTGGTTCCGCAGCGTTCCTTACGGGTTCGCTTCCCCAGTGTTGTCTAGTTTACTTAGTGGGTATATCGGAACAGCAGTAGACTTCCCGGCGTAAGCTCGCCCCCTTCTCCGTCCCCTTGGTGCGACGGGCGGCTAGAGCCTGCGCTGGGCACTGGAAGGGGTTTCGTAACTGTGGCGTTTTAGTTGGGATCCCAATTCGTCGGTCACTACTGACGTACGTCGAAAGTGACCGACTGAAAGGGGAACGTCTCGGTTACGTATGTAACCCTCGTTCCCTGAAGGAGGGAACGGAGACGTACGTCCCGTCGCCACAGTTTCTGTACCCTCGCTGCAGTGCGGACACCGGTTGTCTCCTCAGCGAAAAACAGAGTGCGATTGCATCTGCCCCCCTTTTTATATCCACCTGTTAGGGGAGGTGCGCATTATGCAAATATCGCACGCCAATTCCATTGGCTTGTTTTAGTTCTCTCGAAGCTGATAGGGGCTCTCTAGCGATATCCCAATTCGTCGGTCACTACTGACGTACGTCTCCGTTCCCTCCTTCAGGGAACGAGGGTTACATACGTAACCGAGACGATTTTTCTAGGAGTTGCATCTATACACCTGCTGAATTATGATTTGTTGTTGTTTATCATTTCTTTCCTATGCAATTAATTTAACATCAAGTGCTTAACGTATAGAAATCATTCAGTGTTTTTGCACATAATATCAAGGCCTTTGTTTGCTAGCTTTAAAAAAAAAAAAAAAAAAAAAATGCTGTAAATTTGACCATTTGGCTAAAATTGATGATTAAAGTTTGAACATTTTAATTTCGAAAATCCCCCTTTAACATTTGACCTTGATGTATTCATAATATTTGCATAGTCTTTTTTTTTTTTTTTTTTTTACATATATCTGACCATTTATACAAAACAAATTCACTATATTTCATCTGTAAAATGAGGGATTGTGTCCTATCGTAATGATCTAGGATTATAATGAAATAGAAAAGCAGATTTATCAGCCTATTTTGTTTTAGTTTGTCTTTTAATGCCTTTGAAGTCTGCTGTTATCTTATCGCTGCAAACTCTCTGTTTGCTCTTTTCACCAGTCAGTGAGTATTTGCATATTCCTGATGTTTTGCTGCAGGATTATTAGAAAAGAAATATGACTCAATGGATTGTGAAACCTTTTGTGAATTAATCGGATTACTCTACCAATTAAATGTAATTTAAATGTGTTTTACACCCTGTCTGCACAGCGAGCAAATGACGCACCGCAGTGCATCAACTCTAGAACACTCCCATTATAGTCAATGAAACTGTCCCTGTTCACACTGCATTATCAACGTGCAGAATTAGGCACATCTGACAACCTGTTCACAACCTCTCTTCATCCTCTCTTTTTTTGCACTCTTTTTCTCTTTTGCTGCTTACGCTGCTTGTATGACACGTCAAACACTTTCTAAGAGCGCCTTTGGAGTTTTTACTGCTCATTTATTTTCTTTTCTTTCTGCGTTTATGGCCTCTTTCTCTCTCTCTTTCTATAGTGTCTATAACCCTGTACGGCTGAATTGGTCATTATCTCTGCTGCTCCCTGAGGCCATAGTTGCAGACCTGTACGTGTGCACGCTGTTTTGCAGAATCTTTAATAATTCACAAAGTGAGCACTTCTTCTCTCCTACGCCACTCTCTTGAGAAATGAAAAAGGGGGCAGTGATTTATTTAATATTTTTTTGGTAATTAATATAGCTTGTCATTGGTTGATATTGAATATTTACAATGTATTCACAATGAAACAACGAATTTGCTGATGATTTAGCTTTAAGCAACAGTGTGAATCACAACATGAATGCAGTTTTAATTGTTTGTGTGGTTTTCCAAAGAGCAGATTAATAAGACAACATTGTAAGTGCATCACAAATTTAAGTTAAGTTTAACACGTTTATTCATTTATGTAATTTTTTCTTTTAATGTTTCAATTCACTACTCTTAGCAAGTCTTTGCAGAAATGCTCATTGAGTTGTGGCACTTTACATGATTTGAAATGTTTGATGTATTAAGATAAATATAGAACTTTATTACCATGTATTGCTGTGTTAGTGCATGTTAGTGAAAATGATTAAATATTCTTACTGTTTATTTAGTTCATTTAATCATGCTGCGATTAATTTTGGCTAGATTTGTACTGTATTCTTGAAGGATTATTTCACTTCAGAATTAAAATTTCCTAATAATATACTCACTCCATGTCTTCCAAGATGTTCATGTCTTTCTTTCTTCAGTTGAAAAGAAATTAAGGTTTTTGAGGAAAACATTTCATTATTTTTCATTTTATAGTGGAACTTCAACAGTTACCAACGGGTAACCTTTCCAACATTATTATGTAATGCGTGGCACATCGCAGAGCTAGTGCAAGATGAGCCTTTGTGGTATAAAAGTATATAATTTTTATTTATTTTTTTAGAAAATGGCCGAACGTTTCGCTAGTTAAGACCCTTATTCCTCGTCTGGGATCATGTAGAGACCTTTGAAGTGGGGATGGACATTTCAAGCAAAAATAATATTCGAAGATCACTGGGAATTATTCGATTATTTTTCGAAAATCGCACCCCTCCCCCGCATGCATGCACGCATGCACACACAGAGAGAGAGGGAGAGAGACCATTCATGCTTGATATTGATAAACTGTTTAATTCATTTGGGAATATGCTGTCTAAACTCAATCCATATAATGATTGTAATGTGCTGAAACATATTAATATGTTTGCTATAAGTGAAAGTAAAATCCACACGGCCATTCATAACGGTGCGAAGCAAAGTGAGCGTTTTCAATTAATTCCTACGTTGAGCTTTCATAGGAATAAACTGAAAACACTCGCTCTCCACCAGTGGACACGCACATGACTGATCAAGGGGATTTTACTTTCACTTTCAAATTAGTGTTAATTTGGGAGCGGTGACAAGTGATGATACCGGTGTTGTTTCTGAACACCGGCAACACCGACTATCGCAGCAAGCCTACCTCAAACCATATTGATTTTAGGCTGCCTAAACGCGTTATAACATTGTGAAGAATGTGTCAGAATGATGGCACTTGTGTCGTGTGAACGTTGATTTTAACAGTTCTGTTATATGCCATGCTAGTCTTTGTTCTACTGTTGTCTAAGAGTTAATTGACAGCTTTTTAGGTGCGTCATTGGCAGCGCGCGCCACCCTCTGGATACATGAATGTGTCACCATTGACAACATGAGAATTTTTTTTACATGACAATCGCACAACCTATTCGATATTATATAATTAAATTAACTAATCGAATATTTGAAAATCGTGACACATCCCTACTTTGAAGCTGCACTGAAATGGCAATTTTTGCAATTCAAAAACCTTGATTTCTTTTCGACTGAAGAAAGAAAGACATAAACATCTTGGACGACATTAGGGCTGTGCAATTAATCGTATTTTTGATTTCAATTTTGATTTTGGCTTCCAACAATTATGAAAACAAGATAATCGAGGTAAAACGATTACTGTACTGCTGCTGCATTCTGTTTATTCCATTCATTCCTTTCTTTCACAGCGGTGTGCTTTTATTCCTACCTAACCCAAAATTAACATCCAAATCAGACTAATAAGAGAGGGATGTAAAATGCAGTCTACTAACTTCAGGATGTGCTTAATATTAACCATAAACAGTGCTATTAACAGCGCATTAAGCCCTGAAACAGACGCTGTTCCCTAGGCGGCCACCTGTGCACGCACTCTGAGACAGTGTGGAACACGCATAAGCTAAGGGCTTCAGATACGTGCCTAAACAGTCAAATAGCCAATACAAATATATCAAAATGCTGTTTTGGTAAGTATCCTCGTAAGTGCAGTCGGTTATGTCTTAAGTGTACACTGAGAAAGTGCACATGTGTATTGCTGCCTTCACTTGCTATCGGAAATTTGATAATTACCATTTCTGAAGTCGTGATTACGAGCTCATTGCATTTATGTTGCGAAATGAAAGGGTGTTCATTTGCAATTTTTTAACTAGGCAACTCGTATTTACCATAATTCCGAGACCACGTGAAGGCAGCATAACAGTAGGCCTATATAGGGTCCGTGCAGCCGATATTAATGATTGCTGAAGTCATTGTTAATTTAACAAGAAAAGACAAAGACAAAGTCACTCTGCTCTTGAATGAATAACTTTTTTAGTTTCAAATAAGAATTATTCTATATTTCATGTATATAGCTGCTATACATTTGATTACTTTATTCAATTTCTGTAGGGTATTACTTGTCTAAATAACACTGTTAGTGCATCTTTCTGAAAACCCTAAAGCACTGTTTCATTTGAATTTTTGTTCTGTTGCATTTTTATCTGCTTTATTTGTAATTAGTTTCTTTATTTAATTGTTGACTGTTTATTGTCTCCTGTAGCTGTTTTGAGGACTTTAAACTTGCATTAATTAACCTAGCTTTATTTTTTGATGAAGTATTGATAATTGTGAAAATTCACTGACATTTTAAAATTACTCATTTCATGAAATAAGACTTTGATCATACCACCCACCAATAATCATGTTAAATAATCAAGATTTCAATATTGACCAAAATAATCATGATTATGATTTTTGCCATAATCGAGCAGCCCTTGATGACATAGGGTAGTAAATTATCAAGAAATTTTAATTCTGAAGTGAACTAATCCTTTGAACAGTTTTGTTTGGGCTGTAATGGCTGTTTGGTCAAAGTGATGGATTCTTTGACTGGGAAGAAATGGCAATACCTTTTAAGCCATTTCAGAGTAAATGCATAAATATTTAATAAATATTGTCAAAAGGATGAAAATATAAAGATATTATTTTGTTTTCAGATGCATATCACACAGTCTTATTTAATATGTGTTATGCGCGTAACATGCTTGTAGTTTTGCTTGTGGCAGGTGAACGGCCTCATGGGAGCAGCCGCTGTTTGTGGAAACTGCTCCTCTGGGAGCAGTAAGGCCTGTTTTGGATACCAAATCCATAAGGAATATCCTGACATGTTTGGTGCAGTTGCTCATGGATTTCATGTTGTCATAGTGCAGCTTCTGAACTCTGGGCGGCTCTCGTGGATCTGAACGAACAAGAACTACAAGGGCATCACAATGGCCTGACATTTCCTCTGTTCTTCTTCATGCAGGCCAAGTGAAAATTGCCCAGTGCCGAGGCTATCCAT
This sequence comes from Chanodichthys erythropterus, assembly GCF_024489055.1. Taxonomy (NCBI): domain Eukaryota; kingdom Metazoa; phylum Chordata; class Actinopteri; order Cypriniformes; family Xenocyprididae; genus Chanodichthys; species Chanodichthys erythropterus. Next base: position 34,076,586 of record NC_090221.1, read on the forward strand.
GAGCTTCCAAGTTTCTGATGAAGGGATGTTTTCTTCTGAGTTTTTGTACACTAGAGCTGTTGGTCTGTTTGAGTTCAGTTTGTTTTGGTGTGAAGGCTGTTTTCTAAACATAGATAAACTTCTACTAAAGAAGGTTTGGGATTTTCAGTTACTTTGTGTGCTTATCAGTTTACAGTTTGTAGACATTGCTTCCATCTTTGCAGACTACTTTTATTATTATTATTATTATTATTATAATTTTATAGCCATATTGATGTATTATCACAAAATTTTGGCCAAATTGTGCAGCCCTACAAACAAACACAGAAAACCTGGAATTCTTTTTTTTTAATTGCATCTTAAAATAGCAATTTTTAACAGAAAAATATCAAGAAGCTCTATATGGAGGGCTGCGCTTTTTTTAAAAAGGTATGTGTACAGCTAAATTATAGCTGTGATTCAATTGTACTGTGATTCAAATAATACGATGTAAAAGGAGACCTGGAGGGGACCAAGCAATCAAACCGGATATTAAATGTTTTTAGAGGACAGGTAGAATGGAGCCATCCTGAAAGCAGAGCGTCCGTCTCCACTGATAGACCTTTATTGTCACACGCAGCAGGTGTCATGATGGTGGGTTGAATCCGCTGGTCTAATGACAGCATTCACTGGTGGCTGAGAGTCAGTCACTGTTATTGATTACTGTAGATCTGATCCAACGCAGATGATGAGCAGGTGGGATGAAAAGAATCTCACTGATTGGATTCTAGTGTGTCCAGTGTGAAACACTCTGACTAGTACATTTACAAGGAACCTTATATAAGGCCCTATGAAATTCGTTTTATTTTTTCACAAATTCCGTTTTTATTTATTTCTGGATTCCGTGTAAATGGTTAAATTTAAATTTTAGTAATCAAAATGCATGTCAAATTAATTGAAATCATGAAACTTAATTTAAAAACAATTTAATAAAAATTCCCAAATTCTGTTAAATTTTTCTAAGCATGGTTTCTCCCAAGGTTTTTTTCTCCATTTTAACACCTGTTTGCCACCTGATATCACCTGTTGGAGTTTGGGTTCCTTGCCGCTGTCGCCTTTGGCTTGCTCAGCTGGGGACATTTGACTTAACATTTGATATTCAACAGTGCTTTGGTCTGCCTGCATTGACACCATTGTTTAAGAGCTGCTGTACAGCCACAATTATAAACCAGTTATCAATGTAAAGCTGCTTTGACACAATCTGCATTGTAAAAAGCGCTATATAAATAAAGGTGAATTGACTTGACTTGAATTTTTCCTCAAATCCTGTGCTTTTCATTTTATTTATTCTGTGTTCTTTTTTAATGGTTTAATTAAATAATTAAATAAGCCACTATTAAAGAATACAAATTCTGTTTTGGTCTGCTTTTAGTTTTTCTGGATTTGGGATTTAATACAAATAAATATAAGCAATAACAATTTAATTATTCTTTTAAAATGTAATCAAATGAAAATTTGACAATTCTGTATTTTCTGGCAAACAAATTGCTGTGCAACAGAAGTTTATTGTTAAAATTAATACCTGAAAGAAAAATTGTATAATAGTCCTTAAAGTGATTGAGGATGTATAATGCAAAGAAAATGCAATGCTCATTCACAGAGAAATGCTGAACATGCAGACTTCATATTTCAATAGCAGTCTTTTGTGCTTTAATATTCACAGACCATTATCGCCATTTGATTACGTGTACAGCCCTGCTTTTGATTTATTCATCCGAATTTTGCCTAATTCCTAATTCCATTTTTATGACTGGATACTGTGTTTTAAGCATCGCAGAAATCATAGGGCCCTACTTGTTGTGTCATTTAAGGCATGAGTTGGAGCTCATGTAAGACGAATACTGGGATTATGTTTCATAATTAGAGTAACCATAACCACCGCAACATATGTGGAGGACTGCGGTTTAAACAGGCATGCATTCAGCTCAGAAAATGTTGAGAGTTTTTGTTTGCAGCTTTGCATGACATTAATGAATTTTATTGATGGAATAAGGGCATTGTTTGTTGTGCTTAGCCACGTTTTAGCTTAGCTTGAGCTGGCAAACATTTTGCATTTGCAGAAGGCTGATAGTACCAGATGCAACAAACAGGCCTATTGCATTTGTATTGATCATGCTGTGCTGTGGGTTGTTGTGTAGCAACAAAATATCAGTAAAAGAACTGCATTTCTTAGCAAATAATTGATATAACATGGCAAGTGGCTTGTAAACAAGATTGAAGACGTCTGACTGGCAATTATGAGACTATTGGTGTGCATGTAAACCAAGGTTATTATAGTTAAAATAAAACCAACAAAAACATTCTTGAAATAAAATAAACATTACCTGAAATAAAATAAAATATATTAAATAAAACCCTTAAATTCCAGCTATTTGCCAATGAATCATTCTGATTTTCCTTTACTTTAAACTGATGTACTAAAATAACTAAAACTAAAACAAAATAATTTAAAATATAGTTTTTTTATTTTTATTTATGATACTAAAATATTGATGTAGACTGGCTACTGAGTGCAAATGTTATTCATGCTCCAGAGCTGCTGTGGTGAGGTTGTGCTGCTTTAGAAAAAAGTGCTTTCCTCTAACGATGCCATATTTTGTTGAATGGGTCTTTTTTACACTCTGTGGTCTTGTAGTTCTGAACGTGTTGGATCATGGTTGTAAAATCAGCTGCCATTCATACTCAAACACAGGACTTTACGTTAACACACACATACATAATCAGTGAGAAACACAACACAATATCTCATGTATTCATAGTTTCAGTCATGTGACTGGCACGGAGACCTGGTGGGCAAAACATCCATAGTACTCCAGCACAGGCCTGTCAGTTTGCCATCTCAAAAGAAGAAAAACAAAAATATGTGAACAAAATGCAAGTTCTAGGTACTTGTCATCCATATCAAAGACTTTAGAAATACAAAGATTCACTCATATTACTATGAATGAGAGAAAGTGCAATACGGTGGAATAAGTCCCGCCTTCAAAATAAAAGAGTTATTTGCTTATGACTGCACATGCGCATTGGCTGGTCTAGCCTGAAAAATGCATTTTTTTGTCAATATTTATGAGACAATTGTTATCAGATTTTATTGGTGATTTCAAATGTGAAATTTAATCAGCTGAACAGCTTTGGAGAATTTGATGTTTTGATTCAAACAGATTAGAGATGTACTTGCATGACTGAAATAGGCATTTTGAAGATGGCTGCTGAGAGAAATGACTTGCCATAAAGGAACTTTGTCCATATACAGCACCTGCTGCAGTATTTCAATCACTAAAAACAGCAGGACATTCTAAAATGGTTAACATAAAAAAAAAAAAAAAAATCTTAAAGTGCCTTAATGTACTAAAACTGTGATATTAAAAGATCAAATTCAATATACAGCTTATTGAGAATGCATTCTAAATACAGGCGAGCAGATAAGCTAAATGCGATTTCTTTATAATGGTTTTCTATGGAAACGCGCTTAATGAGAAACTGTGCATTGCATTTATATTCTGGGTTCATCTGCTTGCCTGTACATATTGTGCATCTTCAATAAGGTGTTGAAATTCGGCTTTTAAAATCACTGTCTTACTATATTAGTACAAACCTGGTAAAAATGAACTGGCGGGCGCTGGAGGAAAGCCTTGTTTTACCCTCCAGGTGGTCGTTCCTATAAGGGAGTGACGTCACATGAAAATAGTGCTTGTTAGTGTATAGTTAGTATAAGCCACACCAAACAAATTAAATTTATAGTTAATCTCAACAAATGCTACTTTTAAAATTAACATTTTCAGTTTTTGGCCCGGTGGGTTTTGGTCTTGGCAGGGAGCCATTTTTTTGGGTTTGGAAGGGAGCCATTCTGTGTTGTAGTTACGTGGGTGATTTATGTGGAGAAATTTAATTGCAATCCTATTTTTTGTTTCCTCTCTGTGCTTTCAACCCAAGATATGTGTGTGTATTCAGTCTGTTTACTTGAGAGTGTGTAAAGGTGCGTAGGTGAACCCCCCCCACACATTGATGCACTCATATAGGGTTAATTTAAAACTACTTTTATCTTACATAATGAAAGTCTCTCACACTTTCTTGTGTGGGAGTATTTCTGCTGTTTGGACAGTGTAAACTGCATTAATTATAAGACAAAGAACAGATGCATTTTCTCTTTCTCTCTATCACACACACCACACATATTGTGCACTTTGTGTTTTGTAGGAGTCGAGTGAAAATGCACAGAGAGGCAGATATATTATAGACATCCCTGTGTGTGTGTGTCTGTGATGGGACAAAACCACATTGGCCTTCTTGTGTTTTGAGAGTGCTCAGTTGAGATTAAATATTTAAAGGGCCAATAGTGCTTTTCTGTCCATGATAACAAGCACACACACTCTATGGTTTCAGTGACCCATTGGTTGGACTACAGTTCATTATTTCTGTATGTGTAAGTTCTGCTCTTTGTTATTCCATTCAGGTTTGTTTATACAGGGAAAACAAAGCAGGAGAGTTAAAAGGCATGAAGGGTAATACAATTCTGTCCACGGACCAAAAATGGCAAATAATTTTTTAAAGTGGCGAGCTCCAATCTGATTGCTTTTTACTCAATTTCAAGGAGTCAGTGTTCACCAGTTTTTATCGTTCCACTGGAAAACAACTAGTGGATTGGTCTGTTTGTTTGTTTGAAGCTTGTTCAGTTTGTGACATCAGGTCAGTCCATGTGGTCTCAAGTTTTTAAAGGTCTACAGTATGTCAAGTGTTCTGTGTCTTAGGCCATCCTTAAAAATATTTTGGTTTGCAGTAACAGTAAAAAAAAAAAAAAAAAGGGTCGGTAGGTCGGTCTATATATATTTTTTCAAGTTTCAATGTAAAAAAAAAAGTAAAATTTTGGTGATGCTGATTACATAGGTATGAATTTAAACAAATTTGCATATCGTGACGTCACTGACTGGGTCTTTCAACCGGTGCCTTCGGGGGCAGCCGTGTTTCCACTGTCGGGCCTAAAGCGGGCATGCTAGTGCGTGCCAGGGCCAGTCGCGTTTCCACTGTCACTTCCGGGACTTGATCGTGCCTCATCAGGGTTTCCTCGGGGCCTCCTTGGGGCCAACAGCCCGGGTTTTTCGGCCCGCCGAATACATTGGTCCAAAGCGGGCCAGCTCGGGCTTGAGGAGGGAGTGGGTACGAGCAAAGGCAGAGTTTATCTGTGTGTGGAGACGGAGGTGCCGATGATTACATGTAGGTTATCAACTAACACCAGCATTAAAGACTTTTAAAATCATTTTAGCTCAAAACTCACTTTCAGACAGCAGCAAGTGTTTTAAATAACTTATGTTTGTGATCCGATGTGGATTCTGATCACCAAGACTATGCGCGCTATTACCATAGTAAACATGGTAAATACGACGGCTTGAAGAAATCAGAGAAATATACGTAGGCTATCACAATCATGTAATTATTTTATCTGTCAGCACGTCTCGTCTCTCAACGGGTTGAGACGAAGCGAACGCACCGGCCATAGTGTGACATCCGTTAACCAATAGTGTAAACATAGATGACGGTTTTTATTTAAAAGAAAGAACGGAGCCTTCGTTTGTATGTAGGCCTAGGCTATTTATACATTTACAATACTTACTAAACTATATACTATATAATTAATATTATTTTATTGCTTTTGTATTAGTTGTTTGAAGAGTAAAAAAAAAAATTGGTCGGTCTTAACGCAAATTTACAACCGGCAAGTCGGTCGGACTTAAAGCAAAAAAAAAAATAAAAATTTGAGTCGGTCCTAAATTGACAGGGTCGGTCGGGTTACGGCAAACAAGAATATTTTTAAGGATGCCTTATCAGGGTCTCTTCTCACTTCTATTTTTATATACTGCAGTGTAGTTTCTTTTTAATTCAGTCTTTTTATTTACGAATTTTCTGCACCATTACTTCAGTGTCACATGATCCTTCAGAAATCATTCTAATATGCTGATTTGCTGCTCAAGAAACATTTCTTATTATTATCAAAGTTAAAAACAGTTGTGCTGCTTCATATTTCTGTGGAAATGATGATAGATTTTTTTTCCTGATTTTTGAAAGGATGTTCAAAAGAACAGCATTTATTTGAAATTGAAATCTTTTGTAATATTTTAAATGTCTTTACTGTCATATTTGATCAATTTAATGCATCCTTGTTGAATAAATGTATTATTTTCTTAAAAAAATCCATATTGACCCAAACTTAAACAGTATATACAGTGGGTACGGAAAGTATTCAGACCCCCTTAAATTTTTCACTCTTTGTTATATTGCAGCCATTTGCTAAAATCATTTAAGTTAATTTTTTCCCCTCATTAATGTACACACAGCACCCCATATTGACAGAAAAACACAGAATTGTTGAAATTTTTGCAGATTTATTAAAAAAGAAAAACTGAAATATCACATGGTCCTAAGTATTCAGACCCTTTGCTGTGACACTCATATATTTAACTCAGGTGCTGTCCATTTCTTCTGATCATCCTTGAGATGGTTCTACACCTTCATTTGAGTCCAGCTGTGTTACAACTCACAGTGCATGTCAGAGCAAATGAGAATCATGAGGTCAAAGGAACTGCCTGAAGAGCTCAGAGACAGAATTGTGGCAAGGCACAGATCTGGCCAAGGTTACAAAAAAAGTTCTGCTGCACTTAAGGTTCCTAAGAGCACAGTTGCCTCCATAATCCTTAAATGGAATACGTTTGGGACGACCAGAACCCTTCCTAGAGCTGGCCGTCCGGCCAAACTGAGCTATCAGGGGAGAAGAGCCTTGGCGAAAGAGGTAAAGAAGAACCCAAAGATCGCTGTGGCTGAGCTCCAGAGATGCAGTCGGGAGATGGAAGAAAGTTGTAGAAAGTCAACCATCACTGCAGCCCTCCACCAGTCGGGGCTTTATGGCAGAGTGGCCCGACGGAAGCCTCTCCTCAGTGCAAGACACATGAAAGCCCGCATGGAGTTTGCCAAGATGGTGAGAAATAAGATTCTCTGGTCTGATGAGACCAAGATAGAACTTTTTGGCCTTAATTCTAAGCGGTATGTGTGGAGAAAACCAGGCACTGCTCATCACCTGTCCAATACAGTCCCAACAGTGAAGCATGGTGGTGGCAACATCATGCTGTGGGGGTGTTTTACAGCTGCAGGGACAGGACGACTGGTTGCAATCGAGGGAAAGATGAATGCGGCCAAGTACAGGGATATCCTGGACGAAAACCTTCTCCAGAGTGCCCAGGACCTCAGACTGGGCCGAAGGTTTACCTTCCAACAAGACAATGACCCTAAGCACACAGCTAAAATAACAAAGGAGTGGCTTCACAACAACTCCGTGACTATTCTTGAATGGCCCAGCCAGAGCCCTGACCAATTGAGCATCTCTGGAGAGACCTAAAAAAATACTATATAAGAATATAAGAATACTTTCCGTACCCACTGTATATATATGACGGTGTGAAGGTGTGCGTATGAGCCACTTTCAATTGCTGAGCTGCAAGTTTTTGTCATGTTTTGTCCATTGTTACAGTGGCAATGACAGGATTTTGTGAGTAGCAAGTAAACACCACAGTGTTCTTTTTGCTGCTGTAAAACTGACAGAAACTATATCAATCCAAGTGTGAATATTTCTGGTAACATGACGTAACCATGAATGAGCTCACAGTTATTTACTAGAATAATTTTCTCTGAGCTGAGTTCATGTTGACCTCTAAAGTTATCCACACATGCAGCTTTATCATGGATCGAATCCACAGTCTCTCTTGATTTCTGTGAACTGTTTTCAAATTGCGCCGCTGTTGCTGTGATGGAGGATGCTTTGCAAATTCCCTTTATGTACCCGACACACACACAAACCAGCTATGTGGAGCAGGACTCCGGTGACTGTGTGTGTGTAAATTCTCTCTGATGCTTTTCCCGGTTGTAAAAAGCTTGTAGAACAAAATAAGCGTTAACTTCATTAGAGACCATAATCACCCAAACTCATAAATATTCACATTATCCTCATCCACAACCCATAAATATTCATATTATTACCTTACCACACTTATGATGTATTACGCCATTACAGAAAGTCTTCACTCCATCCATATTTCCATCCATCACCTTTATTCAGCTCTCAGAGAGTATCGTTATCATCATTTTTGAGACTTTTATACAGCATTTTAGTGCTGTAATATATCACACTTACTCAGCACTGTTCACACGCAGACAGGCACACACACACACTCACACACTCACTCACACACATGCACGACTGAAAGAGTCTTTATTAATCTTCAGATCAAACTAAATTCCCATCACACCAAGCGTTCCGTTGCCATGGAAAATGAGGCTGATTGCCGTGGTGATGTGGATGCCTGTTTGCATCAGTAGCAGATAATCTCTCTGTCCCTCTCTCTCTCTCTCTCTCTCTCAATTCATTTCAGTTCAATTCAAATAGCTTTATTGGCATGGCAAGTATATTTTGTCTTTCCAAAGCATTAAAACAACATAGAAAATCAGCCCAGGCTCATTAGAAAAATGTACCCGTGTCAACATTTTTGCAAAACAAAAAATACATTGCGCCGTGCACATTTTGCAACAGTTTCAAAGTCCAGTGAGTGGTGCTAAAAGCGTGTTTTGTTTTTTGTTTTACTATAGTGGAGTTTGTACTTATCACCGCAGTTCTGAATTGAAATGTCCGATGCGTGGTGCTAAAAACTTAATCAGGGCTTTTTTACTTTGTAGCACTGGTGCTCCCAACTTCAAAAAGCACCAGCAAAAAATGTAGGAGCATCACATTAAGTCTTAAGGCCTGTACACGCCGGGACGAATATTGCACGCGTTTATCGCCAGCGTTTTTCAAGACGTTTTTTGTGTTCACACCCAAGCGATTTTCACTGGCGATGCGCAGAGTGAACGTGCATATTAACATATTTATGATATTAATAAAGTTAAAGAAGATAAAAATGCAGATATTAAATGGCATATATGAGAGATGGTAGTCAGAAACAGTAGTGCAAATAAACATATGATATTAGTAAAGTTAAAGAAGATAAAAATACAGATATTAAATGGCATATATGAGAGATGGTAGTCAGAAACAGTAGTGCAAATAAACATTTATGAAATAGATATTCTCAACTATATTTCTTGAATGTAAAAGAAAAAAAACTGCAAAAATACAGAAATAATACACATCTATTGGTATGGCCATGAACTGCCAGAGCACCCATAGCGTGTGTCTCAGTCAGCTCCCTAGTTCACTAGTCAGGGCATTGATCAGGGAGTCGGCCACATTCATTTAAATGGTATACTGATACATGACCTAGGAAGCTAGAGAGCTGTTTGAGGCGCAGGGATAGTTTGTAGGGGTCTTCCTCGTCTACTTTCTCTTTGTCGTCTTGTGTGCTCGGCAAGACAGTTTTGTGCTTGAATGCCACCAAGTCGTGTTTTACTGTAACTTCAGCAGCTCCAGGCACGTAAACAAAAGCACCAATCTCATTGGTCGGCCAGTTTTTAACACGGCGCATCAAACCAAAAAAACAAACCTGAGGCGTTTTTTCACGTCAGTGTGCACCCTCACATTGGCGCCTGTTGTTTAGTCACAAGGCGTTAAACGTCGGCGAAAATCGCGCGCGATATTCGTTCCGGTGTGAACAGGCCTTTAGACATTAAGTCTTGTCATGTGCTTCGAGTAAAAAAGTTGCTCGTCCGGAAAAAAATACGATTTTTGTGTTGCAAATATAATTTATTCTGAAGCAATATCTCATCAGTGTTCTATCAGCTTTGACATATTTAAATCTGCATATTTGTGATATTTACCCCAAGGGCTTTTTAACCTTTATAAAGGGCTTTTTTTCCCCCTAATATTATTAAATGTATACTTCATCTTTCATTTTAAATTCTTAAATTTGAATTACAATAATAAGACACTAAAGGGCTGTTACCAATCAAATTATTTCATTTACACTGAAAATTTACAACTGCATTAAATAATGTTATGAGATTGTTTTTTAAAAGAATTGAATGAAACATGAAACTAAACGACCAGTAGGTGGTGGCAGGTGACCGACTTAATAAGTGAGTCAGTGAGTCATTCATTCAAACGATTCAATCAAGAATGAGGCAGTTGTTTATGAATGGGTCATTGAATCTTTGACTCAACCGATTTGTTCAAAACACTGATTCATTCATTAGCTAATAAAAACACAGTTGAGTGTCTCTGTGAGATGTGCTATGGTTCTGCTGTGATCTTTGTTTGGAATGATTTTCACTGTTGAAACAAAAAAAAAAAAACAGTCAATACTACGTCTAAAATGTAAGTGATTTAATTTTAATGAGGCCTACTTGCTTATTGAACTTGCATGAAATCAGTGTCACATTTTCAATCGTGATGGTATCCATGAAAACAGCACTCTTGGCGTGTAATGTTGCTGAACTGTACTACAATATACTGTACAACTGTATTAATCTTGTGCAAAAACACACAAAATAACAATCAATTTCAACATTTATTCTCCCTTACAGAGTGTGACGCAAAGCATGCTTGGAACTTGAAATCTGCTGCAACCCAGTTTAATGTTGAATGGACTCTTTCGATAACGTTGGTTACGTCGGTAACATCGGCAATGAAGTGACATGGATGACGTCACTTTATATCGCTCAGTAAACTTAATAATAATAATTTAAGTATAAGGGTTTACTCAAAAATGTTGAGCCAGTGTGAAAGAGACTCAAAATACAATGTTGCACATACAATTAAGAGCTATACACCATTTTAATCTGCGGAATATCTTCTATTTGTGTACACTCAGAGTAAAAACAAAATGTTGTGCTTTTTGTAAAATAAAGAAAACTAACATGATGCGTGATCTCTCGTCTCCCTCTGAACGAAGTCCAATCTGATAGTTCTCAAAAAATGAACTGTAAGTTAGTGAATACTAATCACCAAAAAATAGACTTATTTCTAAAAAAACGTTGAAATGTCAGGTTTTAAATCGTGTAAGTCAAATCGAAAACAAAAATTCTCTGTTTATGTAATCTGTATGAAAGAGAGCCATGTCAGAAGTTTGTGATTCAGCTCATTATCTGCTAATGTGGTCATGCCCACGGAGCTAGCGCTATTCAGATGCAAATTCAGTAGTCATTCAGTCAGTACATGCATACATCGTCTCAATCGTTTATTTATTGTCTTGAAAAGTGTTTTTCTGTATGTTAAAGCGATCTCTGGCCTCTGTTAGTTCACAGGGTGGTTCTTCTTTAGATGAATTTGTAGACTAAAGGTGCGTAGAGTGCCCTCCGGCTGCAAGTATGAATTGAAAACACAGTATCCAGCACTCACAGTGATGACAATAAATATTGAATAAATATTACTCCTCTGTATAGAAAATTGATAAAAACATATGAGAATCCATCAATATTTCTCCAAATGTGCATGCCTTTAAGCTAAAAGCCTATATGAAATGCCATAGGTAACATAATTGTTCAAAAACTTTGCATCACAGAAATACATTATATTTTAAAGTATATAATAGAATAAAATTATTTTAAATTGTAATAATATTACACAGTATTGCTGTTTTTTCTGTATGTTTGATTTACACCATGATGAGATTTGAGACATGATCAACAGAGGGTTTTTTCACAGCCTACCTGACTGAAAGGCCTCATTATTTATGCAGCTCATTAGAGCTCTTTATGCGATACTTTTGTCTTCTCAGGTGTAAATGACCCATTATTCATGATGATTCAGGCCTCCACGCATACTATGTTTCTTGACAAAAAGTCTTACAAAATTTAAATCTCTCTATTGTTTTATATGAAGGAGTAGGCAGCATAATTTTTACATAATTTTGAAGCAAAGACTCTAGTCTACAACCTCCAATAACCAGAAGTCTTGTGAACACAGATTTAATATATATTTTTTTGGCTGTATTTCAGTGACTTAAGTTTTTAGTTTTTTCAATAACCACGCATAAACGTTATTCCTTCAAAAACACAAACATGTACATACATGTTCCTCACATATTATTGTAGCCTAGTTTGTGTTGAATATAGTGTAATGATACTTTTGTCATTTATATGTTTATGAACAACTGAAAAAAGCACAAATGTCAGGGTGTGTCAAAACTTCTCCAGGGCCCCAAAAATCCTCAGACCCCTGAGGGTTAAACTTACTCGAAAAACAAGAAACACTGTTTATTTCATTACTGACTGTTTACTAGTCTGTTTACTGACTTTTTACTTGTGTTACTTGTCCTAAGTTCAATTCAAAGCTTGAAATCAATCTTGTGCTTTCTGTAAGCTACTGCAACAAAAATACTATATTGTAAAAACACAAACATATTGAGTAATCATGAGTGAGCATGAGGTAATTGATTTCTTTTTAAAAATATGTATAAAATTGAAAAATGAATTGGCCCTAAACATGGATGTGAACATTAAATTTTTTTTTTTTTTTTTTTTTAGTTCACCGAGAGCTGTAGCAGAGTTTCAGTTTCTTGTGTGATTTTTCTTTTTTAGTTCTCGTGGATCAAACTGTGCTGCTAATTCAGAGTGCAGGAGCGAATCACAGCATCTCCTTTATTGAAATATTCTCACACTGGTCTTCTTTTGATTTTTCTCTTCTCTTTGATGAAGTTTGCTTCACAATCACTATATAAAGTGCTCCGCTGCTGCGTCCGTGGTGTACAAATGTGTTGATCTGACAGAATAAAACATCCTTTAACAGCACTTCCCTTCCAATCCTGCTGAATTGTGTGTGTGTAATATGACATTAACTGTATAACTGATCAGATGTTTCAGAATAATTCAGTGATGGACTTATTTCAGCTCAGTATATGTAGCAGAAATGGTGGCATTCAGTTTTTCAGTTCCGCTTGTCCTGTAATTGGTTAGCAAGTGTTTTATACTGTGGTTGAATATGCATGCACTTGCCTAAATCTTCTTTAATTATTTCATAAATCTAAGATCATAAAATATAATTGACAGCTGTCGATGACATTACAGTTGCCAACCTGATTTTATTAAAGTAACTGCATCAGCTTAATTATCTGTTGGGCGGCACTGAGCTGGCCTTCTGCGGCTGAATGTTTTCAGCAAAGCCCTGAATATAGTTTTTCAATGCCTAGTAATCTTTGTCACAACTAAACACATTCAGCTTACAAACATATGATTTTTTCATATTTGTTAGGTCTGCTGCATATTGTTTCTGACACAATGTGAAAGCTAATTTTAAAGATTTTGGAAGAATTATGAAAAACCTCGTCTAGTGCACCAAAATGGTCAGAAACGGCCCTGTTTTGAGTTTATAATGTTTGGTTCAGTCTGACTGCTTAATCTGAAGAGCTTCAAGTGCTTTGAATTGCTACAGTGCAATAAATACATCAGCATCTTCACATAAAGACCGTCTGAATTTTTTTTTCTTTCTTGATTTTTATATTGTCTGTGTTACTTTTTTTCCCTTTTGGTTTGATTTAACTTAAACCTCTTCAAAGGAATGTTCTGTACAAGTTGTACAGCACATGTCTTTGTGGCATAATGTCCATTATCATTTAGACTATTTTCAGCCCTTTTTCTATGTACACTACTCTTCATAATTTTGGGGTTGGTAAAGAAGAAATTATTACCTTTTTCAACAAGGATGTATTACATTTATGAAAAGTAACATTTATAATGTTAAGATTATAAGATTTCTATTTCAAATAAATGCTGTTCTTTTCAACTTTTTATTCATCAAAGAATCCTGAAAAAAATGTATCACAGTTTCTACAAAAATATGAAGCAGCACAACTGTTTTCAACATTGATCAGAAATGTTTCTTGAGCAGCAGATCAACATATTAGAATGATTTCTGAAGGATCATGTGACACTGAATACTGGAGTCATACTGGAGTAGACTGGAGTAAATTGCAGGAATAACACTATCAGATTGTCTTTAGTCATGAGCAGAAAATCTCAGATTTAGCCTATTGCCAATAATGTTTAAGCATTAAAGAGCTACGTGTGATTTGTCCCTGCTGAAAAACCCAGCTAAAACCAACCTAAGCTGGAATCTTGGCTTGTTTAAGCTGGAAGTAGCTGGTTTTAGCTGGTCTCCCAGCCTGGCTTAGCTGGTCAAGCTGGTCTCCCAGCCTTGCAGTCTCCTAGCCAACCAAAAGCCCTCTAAAACCAGCTATGACCAGGATGGGAGACCAGCTAAAACCAGCCTGACCACCTTAGGCTGGTTTTAGCTGGATTTTTTAGCAGGGGTGGGTTCAAGTAAATGAAAACCTACAGTGTGCGGACAGAGAGAAGCTGTTTGGATGTGAAGTGCAGGATTCATTGAGCATGTTCAGCAAAGCTCCAGAGGACAATCAATGAGTTGAAGGACTTCAGTTCTGCTGAGCCTGTGTGTGTGTGAAGGCTTTAATAAGGTACAGTGCACAGAGACCTGCACCGCTGTAGATTGTCTGCTGTGTGTATGTTAGTATGTGTCATTTTGAATGACAGCGAACAAATTACAAAAGCAGCAGGAAATAGCGGGACTGATTCGAGGACTTCAGGCTGGTAAAGGTTACTGCAGTAACTCATATTTCCTCAGAGCAGCATATCATTTCACAGAAACATCACAACAATAACAATTTTGTTATATTGGATATTTCTTCATTTAAGGGACAACACTTTACAATAAGGTCCCATAAGTTAACGTTAATTACATACATTGTTAACATAAACTATGAAAAATACTTTTAAAGCAATTTCAACATTTACCAATACATTATTACAGGGGTCCTTGATTATGATTTCACTTTTTTTAACTTTAGTTAGTGTGTAATGTTGCTGTTTGAGCATAAACCACATCTGCAAAGTTACAATGCTCAAAGTTCAATGCAAAGGGAGATATTTTCTTTTACATAAAATGCTTTTTAAGGACTACAACAAACGGACATTTGGTAGGGACTACATCATCACAAACCCCCAAATTAACACAAACCCCGCCCCTGAGAACATGCAACAAAGAGGGTGAGGCCATGTTGGGCTGCTTTAGAGAAGAGGAAGAGTTGTTGTAGTAGAGTATTGTTGCCGTCATTTTACGCCGGACTGCTTCACAAACGAGGGTCAATTCAACACTGGATTTGCACAAAAGATTAACATGACGGCACATGCTAGTGGATGAGTTGAATCAACTCCACACACTGCTGGGTTAAAAACAACCCAAGTTGGGTTGAAAATGGACAAACCCAGCGATTGGGTTGTTTTAACCCAGCGGTTGGGTTAAATGTTTGCCCAACCTGCTGGGTAGTTTTATTTAAACCAACTATTGTTTAAAAATTGCTATATGGCTAGCTTAAAATGAACCCAAAATAGTTGGGAAATTAAAAACCAGATGCAATTAGAGGCAACAATAATAGACAAAAGGTGAATGTTTATTAATAAGCTTTAATATTTTATTAATATAAATTTAATAGTTTAATAGTTTATTAATATAACTTTATTAATAAGCAATTTAATAAATGTTTATTGTTTAGTGATTATTCATTGAACATTAATAAATGTTCATTTCCAACATACTTTGGGTTAATTTTAATTAAGCAATACAGTAATTTTTAAACAATAGTTGAGATAAATAAAACTACCCAGCAGGTTGGGCAAACATTTAACCCTACCGCTGGGTTAAAACAACCCAATTGCTGGGTTTGTCCATTTTCAACCCAACTTGGGTTGTTTTTAACCTAGCATTTTTTAGAGTGACAGCAACTACATACATTTATCCACTGACCGTTCATTCTAAAAGTTGTAACTTCTTCCTGAGTCTCTCCATCAGTGTCGACTCCGATTTGAACAATGTAAGGCTGAACACCATTACTGACAATCCTCATTTTGTCTGCGTGAGATTCTCCAGCTTTGTTGTTGTTGAGCAATCAAAGCACGAGCTGTTAAAGCTTTGCCCTCTTTTGAAAAGCAGCCATTTAAAGGGACACACAAAAACGGCGTGTTTTTGCTCACACTCAAATAGGGGCAAATTTGACAAGCTATAATAAATGATCTGTTGGGTATTTTCAGCTGAAATTTCACAGACACATTCTGGGGACACCAGAGACTTATATTACATCTTGTAAAAGGGGCATTATAGGACCCCTTTAAAATCTTTTGATTTTTCACAATCACTATATAAGGTGATATTTAAATGATTTTAATATTTTTTGATATTTTAATGGACCTGAGCTAACATGACCTAACAATGAACAGTTGTATTTTTATTAACTAGCATTAACGAACATTGAAAAATACCGTCACTAATGTTATGCTCATTGTTAGTTAACTATACAATTTGGAATGACATGAGGATAAGTACTGTAAAAAAGATTTAAAAAAAATATATTTTTTAAGATTATTGGAGAATGTTTTAGCAGAAAATACTATTTCAGTTTTTCTACTTCAAAATTTCATGTTTAATTCAGTGTTACATCCCATTTTTTTTTTTATTGTTTGTGAAATTTACTAGCCATTTCTGAGTGAAAATTGTTTCTATACCAAATTTCTTTAAGTGCAGATGACGACACAATCTTCATTATTGTTGGAACTATCCTGTCAAGTTTTCTGAGCTATAAAATTGTCCTCTGTTAGGAAGAGATGTTATGTTGTGAAATCACAGTCACAGTGATGATGACATCGTTTTCAAGTGTCACAGTGTATTGCCTTTCTGTGAGCCTTGCTCTGTTACTGGGTAAAACACACACACACACACACACACACACACACACACACACACACACACACACACACACACACACACACACACACACACACACACACACACACACACACACACAACCTATTAACATTTGCACAGCTTTGCTCCCGCTATATAAAAGAAACAGTTTCAGCTGAAAGTGCCTGACATTTAAATGGAGCTTGAGGCCAATAACAGAGAGACACTGATAGAGCTCTGTGTTTGTGTGTGTGTGTGTGTGTGTGTTTTCCCCTTCGGTGATCCTGGTTAAAAAGGCCAATCTGTATGTGTGATTCAGAACAAGTTTTGTTTCGTATGTGTGAGTGGTGTTGATATGTGGCATTTATCAGTAACCATAATCCTCCACTGCTTCATGGGTGGCCTTGTGGACTCTGCGGCCATCCATCAACCTGTCTGTCAACCTGGGGTCACTATGACAACAAGCAGGGCGGGGCGGTCTGTCTTCACAAACAACACCTGTCAGCTGAGTGATTGATGGATGGCAGTAGCCAATCAGAAATCAGTATCAAAGTGATGGATGTTTAATGTGCACATGATTTATGATTCAGTGAGGGTGTGTGTGCAGTCGTTTTCATGGATGACTTGAGACGTTTCTCAAGTAGGTGATAATCACAGAGCTATTTATTATTAGAAGCTGTAGAAGTGTTATTTTAGTGACTGTCCTGTGTGTGTGTTTATCAGGTGATAAGTGTTAATTATGAGGTGAGACTATGTTTTGTGCAAATGTGTGTTTTTATACTTGAGTCATTCTTCAATTGATATTATTGAAAAAACTTCTTGAAACAGTTTCATCCAAATGACAACACTTTAGTCAGCAGTCAGTTCCCTTTGGATTCAGTAAAATGCATGGAAATAAATTAAAATTCTCAATTACTAATTGGTTTTGGTAAGCTACTCTTTAAATTTGAACTCGTGTCCAAATATAAACTTGCTTTTGATGGAACTGGGACAAACAAGGAAAATAGTTTAATTAATTTCTTGGTGTGATAATAATGACAGCAGTTTTGGGCAGGAATTATTTGTTTATAAAAAATTGAAATTGTGCCCATAGATGCCAAATCCATTGGAAATATGATTGAGTTCTTTGGAAAGATTGAAAAAGTTGAATTATTCAGATTTTAAAGGGTTGGTTCACCCAAAAAAGAAAATAATGTCATTTATTACTCACCGTCATGTCGTTCTACACCCGTAGGATCTTTGTTCATCTCTGGAACCCAAATTAAGTGTGTATGGAGGCCTCACTGAGCCATCGGATTTAACCAAAATATCTTAATTTGTGTTCCGAAGATGAACAAATGTCTTACAGGTGTGGAACGACATGAGGGTGAGTAATTAATGACATTATTTTCATTTTTGGGTTAACTAACCCTTTAAAGTAGCACTTTACAATAAATTTGTAAAGTGTTACCATTTTTGTTGGTCTCATGAGTTAACATTAGTTAACAAATTATATATTTACTAACATTAGCTAACAATGAACAATACATTTGTTACATTATTTATTAAACTTTGTTAATGTTAGTTAATAATAAATAGTTTACTGTTAGTTCATATGCATTAACTAATGTTAACAAATACGACTTTGATTTTAATAATGTATTAGTAAATCTTCAAATTAACATTAACTAAGATTAATAAATGCTGTAGAAGTCTCGTTCGTCCTTAGTCCATGTAGTTAGCTAATGTTAACAAATGAAACCTTATTGTAAATTGCTTATTATTTAAAAGAGAACATCACAAACTTCTCCTCTTCTCTAGCGCTAGGTGTTGTGGGTACAGATAACATGCTAATCCTAGTGGCGCCTCATTACAATAACGTTGCTGTTATTATTGTTGCTGCGTGTCTGCGTTATTCCCCAGTTAGCTACTTTGACTTGCTCTTGTTTTCACCCTGCGATGCTCCCATTGGCCCTTTGACCCGGTTCCCATGGCGACTGTCATTCTGCACCTAACGGCAACACAACATGACTCAAACTATTGATCTCTGTGCTTTTGATTCACGCTTCTTCTGCATAAAGAGAGAGACCTGTGAGAGTACTGCGCTTTAGAGGAAAACACTAATGTCTTAATGTCATCATTGTATTACACACACACACACACACACACACACACACACGCTCAGCATTAGAGGCTGAAAGCTTGACAGTCCTTTAAACATGCTGTTCTTCTCTCTCAGAATTTCTGACCTGTTTTCAGCTGTTGTTGTTTACTGTGATCTGTTCATAGCAGTTGTTTGTGCTGTTGTTGACATAATTACATGCTGTGTATGATGTGAAGCAGGGTTATTATAGTTAACTAAAACTAAAACTATAAAAAAGTTACTTAAAATAAACACAATGTAAAAAACTTAATGTGATTTTAACAGTAAAATATTGTAAAAACGCTACGGAAAAAAAATAGGTTATGTAAATAGTAAATAGGTTAACAGTAAGTTCCCATACTATATACAGGGAAAAACTGCATTTTATGTGATTTTCACAGTAAAAGAAGTAGAAGTAGAAGTAAAAAAGAACAAATCAATGTATAATTTACAGTCAAAAACCGTAAACTTATATTCCCACAATTCCCTGTGTAACACTCCACATTTGAAAGTCTTTTGTTTAAAAAATCATGTTAGTTCTTCATGTGGCTTTCTCTTTTACCACCTGCATTATTATGGTGGTTGTCAGTATATGTTAAAGGTACAAAACAGATTTTAGTAGTAGTGTGCATTGTTGAATTTACTGGTTTACATTCAAATTTTCTTGTTTGTAGATTACAGTTTTCTACTGTAAAATTTACAGTTTGTTCTGTAAATGTGTTTACAGTTTTTCTGTATTTTTTACAAAAATACAGAAATACTTGGGTGGGAGTACCTCTTTGTCTGACCAATGCAAAAGCAGTGTTTGGAGAAAACAATTACTTATGCGATGGTCTTTGGTACATGTAGTGCTGCAGAAATTACACTTTGCAGCTTTAAATGTTTATGTAGAATGAGATGTTTGCTTCATCTCGTGTGTGATTTTCACTCTGATAGTTCTTTTCTTTCATTCTCTCTGGGGTTTTGAAGCGTGTAAAAGATTTCCAGACGGGCTGCTCACACATTCTGCTACTTGCACAAATATAACAAACTCTTTTTGACAAAAAAAAAACAAAAAAACATTTGAAATGAAAGTGGACTCCAATTTTACCTAGATCTCACTGTCAGTCTCTCTGTTATCTCTTTGAACTGTTAGTTCATTGTTAATATTCTACACATTAAATTTAAATATGTGTCACAAATTGTATCATATTCTTTTTTAGAAATATCTACTATATAAACCACATTTTCATTGAAATCATCAGGCAAATATAAAAACATCTTAGACATGGCAATATCTGCAAAACTTACATTGAACTATTTCTGTTTCTCTTTTTCTCTCGTTCATGCTCTAATGGCTTCACTCTGTTCTCATCATCAGGTAAGTGTTTTTACCCTTTAAAGCATTGTGTATGTGTGTGTTTGTGTATATGTGTTTGTGTGTGTGTGAGAAAGAGAGAGAGAGAGAGTGATCTGCAGTAATGCAGAATTTGTGTATTTGTAGATTGTGCGGCTTTGTTGTTTTCAGGACCCCAGAGATGTACTTTCACAGTCTCTGGTGATGAAGATGTACTTTTGGACACTGCAGCAGGCAATGCTTAGCTTTATTTTACCTTCCCTAGAAAGAGTCTAATCAACAGACTAGTAAATTAGTCCATTCAACTAATTAGTCCCACCCATTTGCTTATTGTGTTTGCCAAGCTTTCAAAGTAGGTCTGCATTACTGTGGTAATTGCTGGAAATTTCTATTTTATGGTTTTCAGTGAATACACAGAGATTCATTTTTTAAAAGAAATGTAATAATCTATATGAAACAGCGCTCACATCCTTGGAAGTTTGCTAAGGCCTCCTGTGCTTCCTGGTTGAGAGTTTTTGTTCTATCATGTATAAAATGACATAACATTGAAGACGGACATTTAAAATTTCATAGTATTCCATTACTGCACATTTCATCATGATTTGTGCTCCGCAAAACTCCAGTGTATATGCTTTTACTGGTCTGCAGATTTTTGTGGCCTGAAATATTTCTTTAGGTATGACAATTTTTGAAAGAAATTAGAATACGTTATATATACTGTATGTTGTGCACAGAATGCAAATTCTCTGTGTGCAATAGAATAAACCAAGTGTGCAATATACAGTGCCCATTAAATGTTTGGAATCATTAACATTTAAACTTTTATGCTGAGGCAGCATTTTTGAATAAAAAAATACAGTAAAAACAGTAATATTGTGAAATATTATTTCAATTTAAAATAACTGGTTTCTATTTGAATATATTTTCAAATATAATTTATTCCTGTGATGCACAGCTGAATTTTCAGCAACATTATTCCATTCTTCATTGTCACATGAGCCTTCAGAAATCACTCTAATATGCTGAATTGCTGCTCAAGAAACATTTATTATTATTATCAATGTTGAAAACAGATGTGCCGCTTCATATTTTTGTGGAAACCATGATACATTTTTTTTCAGGAATCAAGTTCAAAAGAATGGCATTTTCTTGAAATATAAATCTTTGTAACATTAAAAACGTTTGTATTGTTACTTGTGATCAATTTAATGCATCCTTTCTGAATAAAAGTATTTTTTAATTATTTTTTAAATTATTTAAAATGGTAGTGTATCACTGTTTCCACAAAAATATTAAACTGTTTTTCAGAAAGTAGATGCTTTTGTCTCCTAGGACATTTGTGTTATCATGATGATGGAGAGCAGTGGGATAGGAAAGTTTGAAATTAGAATCAAGCGAAAATTATTTTATATTCAAATAATGGAGTGGTGGTTCTGTGAGATGTGTTTTAAAGTTCAAAGCTGTGTGAGCAGGTTGTTGTTTATTGTGTGAAAAACAGGTTTATATTAAGCTGGATGGTATAATGTGTGTTCTCTGATCTCAGCGAGTTCTTCCCGGCTGAAATTCAGCTTTAACAAACATCAAATACAGAAACCAGA
Source organism: Chanodichthys erythropterus (assembly GCF_024489055.1). Taxonomy (NCBI): domain Eukaryota; kingdom Metazoa; phylum Chordata; class Actinopteri; order Cypriniformes; family Xenocyprididae; genus Chanodichthys; species Chanodichthys erythropterus. Next base: position 34,098,323 of record NC_090221.1, read on the forward strand.
GCGTGTAAGAACAGCGTGTAGTTTTAAATTTGTGTTTGAACACATTGAGACTGTGGCCGAGAATTCAAATGAGATGAGAGGAGCTGTGTTTGAAAGAGAATGGACATTCATTTGAGCACAAATAGAGCTGTATATTGACCAATCTCAGGCCAGAACAATCTGTTTTATAATCTAAGACACACACACACACACAGTATAAATATGCACACACACGCAAAGTGTAGCCTAAGAGTTAAAGGTAAAAAAATAACTTGTCTGTACTGTGCATGCATGTCATATAATTGAAATATTCTTCTCAGATCATTTCTCGAAGACTCTCGTCTCTTTTTACTCTCGGCCGGTCTGTTACTCTAGTGGTTGAACTAATTAGTGCTGTTAGCTGAAACAAGCATCACTATTACTACTATCACTATTATCACTGTGATTCATAGTTGAGGTTAGAGGTTTGTATAAAACACTAATGCTATGTAGTAGAATTAAGTATATGTGCATCGTCTTGCAGCCTTATGAATGATTTCTCAAATCATTCATGTCTTGTTGAGGAGATTATTGTGATGTTACTTTAAGTGATCGGATCAGGGTCATAAATTAATGGGGGCTTTGGGCAAATATGAAAGCAATATGAACAAAAATGCCCTCATATTCAATATATGGGTGCAAAAAATGCCCCTGCGCAATTAAACAAAATCTAATATAACTGTTGTGATTTATGTGATATGTGAAATTGCCGGACTATGAAATGGGTGAAAAAATCTCACAGACGCTCATTGAAGGAGAGACCCGAGTCACATCTACAGACCAAAAGATCACTGAGGCTTGAGACGGTGCAGAATGACCCAGAACACCCTAACAACCCACTCACTGACTTAAAACCACTTGAAACAGCTTATCAAACGCACAGCCATGTCCTGGCAGCCACCCACAGCACTCCAGCATCAGAGTTGTGCACTGGGAGACACATTCATGCAGAATGTAAAAATCAAGTTGAATTAATCTAGTTGAATTATGCCACCATGGCACTGGGCAATAATAACTTTCATGTATATACACATTTTTATTTATACAGTTGTAAATACAGTATTTAAAGGTGCCATCGAACGTTTTTTTACAAGATGTAATATAAGTCTAAGGTGTCCCCTGAATGTGTCTGTGAAGTTTCAGCTCAAAATACCGCATAGATTTTTTTTCATTAATTTTTTTAACTGCCTATTTTGGGGCATCATTAAATATGAGCCGATTTATGCTCTCCGCCCACAGAGCTTGCGCTTGCCTTAAACAGTGCATAAACAAAGTTTACACAGCTAATATAACCCTCAAATGGATCTTTACAAAGTGTTCGTCATGCATGCGGCATGTATGCGTCGGATTATGTGAGTATTGTATTTAATTGGATGTTTACATTTGATTCTGAATGAGTTTGATAGTGCTCCGTGGCTAAAGCTAACATTACACACTGTTGGAGAGATTTATAAAGAATGAAGTTGTGTTTATGAATTATACAGACTGCAAGTGTTTAAAAATTAAAATAACGACCACTCTTGTCTCCGTGAATACAGTAAGAAACAATGGTAACTTTAACCACATTTAACAGTACATTAGCAACATGCTAACGAAACGGTTGACATGGATCATGTCAGTTATTATTGCTCCATCTGCCATTTTTCGCTATTGTTCTTGCTTGCTTACCTAGTCTGATGATTTGCACAGATCCAGACGTTACTGGCTGCCCTTGTCTAATGCCTTTCATAATGTTGGGAACATGGGCTGGCATATGCAAATATTGGGGGCGTACACCCCGACTCTTACGTAACAGTTGGTGTTATGTTGAGATTCGTCTGTTTTTCGGAGGTCTTTTAAACAAATGAGATTTATATAAGAAGGAGGAAACAATGGAGTTTGAAATTCACTGTATGTCATTTCCATGTACTGAACTCTATTATTTAACACTCTGGTCTGAGGGTATCGCCGGCGATACCACCGTGTTTTTTTCTTACCAGTGTGAAAGAGACTCAAAATACTCTGTTAATGTTGCACATACAATTAAGAGTTATACACCATTTTAATCTGTTGAATATATTTTTTCATTTGTGTACACTTCATTTGTATAACACGATGCGTGATCTCTCGTCTCCCTCTGAACAAAGTCCAATCTGATAGTTCTCAGAAAATGAACTGTAACTTAGTGAATACGAATGACAAAAAAATTAAACTTATGTCTAAAAAAACGTTGAAATGTCAGGTTCCCATTTAGTCGGTCACGTTCGATGTACGTCGGACAGACCGACGAATAGGAATCTCGCTAGAGAGGCCAATCTACTTCGAGTGTAACTAAACGAGCCAATGCACATTGGCATGCAATCATATGCATCAGCTGCTTGCCTCGCAGCGCGGGTATATAATGAGCAGCAGGTGCGTTGCATCTTCAGCTTTTCGCTTCGGAGCCAAACCTTCTCAACACTGAAGAAGATAGCTACTGAAAGCACGAGTGTGAACGAGTCTGCTCTTCGAGACGTCTCTTGGTTGCTGTGCAGGCGGACAGCGCAGCAGCGGGGCCGATTTCTCCTTTGTTTTTCTTTGCCTTTTTTATTTGAGCAAAAGCTGTAATCAGCGTGAAGGCCGTTCTCACGGCTGGTGAAACGGTGCGCCTAGAGCGCTAAAAAGCTGTTATTACAGCTGGTAAGAGAGCGCCTTCAAGGAGAGTGCACACGACAGGCTGCACATTTCCCTGTCTGTGCTGCAGCGGCTTTTCCCCTGCGTGCTTCAGCACCTAAAAGAGTCAGTCCTTGAAAGAGCTTACACGAGTAGTTCGCGTCTTTTTAAAGATGTCGTTCTACTTGTGTGTTTCTGGATGCCGTCGTTACCTGGCGCCTCGGGATGGTCACCAGCGCTGTATTGCGTGCTTGGGCTTAAGGCACGCTGAGGCGGCGTTTGTGGATGAGTCATGTACCCATTGTGGGAAGATGACCGTCGCGGAGCTGCGGTCGAGACTCCACTTTCTGCAAAGGGGTGGAGTCCCGGTCCCGACGCCTCGTTCCAATCCTCCTCAGAGGGTTGCTTCGGGCGGCGGGGCTGGTGACTTGAGGATCACGGTGAGCGTGTTTCCTTCGGGGAACCAACCCCCTAGGAACCCTCACCCCTCTTGCGCTCCGCAGCCAGTAGAGCTGCCGGGGGAACGCGGTGGACCACCCCAGAGGTGTGTACCATCCGTATCCTTCGGAGCTCCCCAAGACGACCAGATGTCGATCGCTGCATCGGAGGGTGAGCCTGAGCTTCTGGGGATGACGATTCGGCGCAGCTGCCTCCCTCGGGAGTGACGACTGTGCCCGATTCAGACCCGGAAATGATGGCTATGCTTTCCCGGGCCGCCAACAGGGTCGGGCTCGTGTGGAACCCTCCACCGTGTCCCGAGCCCTCGAGGTTGGATGATTGGTATCTCGGGGTGGCAAGGGCTGGTTCTCAGCCCCCCACCCCAGTGCCTTTCTTCCCGGAGGTGCATGAAGAGCTCACTGGCACGTGGACGGCACCTTTTACTGCCCGAAGCCGTGTCGGTGGGTCCTCCTCCCTCACCACCCTTGATGGTGGAGCGGCTAAGGGTTATACACGCATACCCCCTGTGGAACGGGCCGTTGCTATGCAACTGTGCCCTAACTCCACCTGGCGGGGGGAGCCGTCTCTCCCTTCCCGGGCCTGTAAGTACTCGTCGGATCTTACCGGCAAGGCTTATCAGGCCTGTGGGGAAGCCGCTTCCGCCTTACACGCTATAACGTTGTTGCAGGTCCATCAGGCCAAGGCACTGAAGGACCTGCACGAGGGTGGTCACGATCCGCAAGTTCTACAAGAACTTCGTGCCGCGACGGACCTCGCGCTTCGAGCGACGAAGGTTACGGCGCGGTCAGTGGGTCGTGCGATGTCCACCATGGTGGTCCAGGAACGCCATCTCTGGCTGTGTCTTGCGGACATGAGGGATAGCCACCCCCTAAGAAGAAGGGTGGCAAGGCCAAGTCCAAGCGGCCCTAGGACGGGCGACCCGGAGATGGACGGGACTGCTCTTCAGGAGGTGGTGACCGCACCGCTCCTTCCCCCGGAGGAGGGCCGGGTGGAGAATCTTTTGTTTCCCCTTTTTGTTCCGTACCCAAATTTTCAATAAAAGAGCAGTTTCCTCTATCTCCGGGTCCGAAGAGGGCTCGGAGAGCAGTGGGAGGACTAGAACCTCACCACTCTCATCCACCTCTTCTGTCACCAGCGGACAGCAGCGAGCAGCAGGTAGGCAAAACCTCGACTGCTCCCTCTGTCCACCCGTGGAAGCAGGTAAGTGTTGCACAGCACACTGTGACCCCGCTTCGGGCCGCCTTACACAGAGAGCCTCCCGGGCCGCGTCCCTGTGTTCCACCTCGCTGCCCCGCGGCAGGTACGCCGGTGGTCCCCTTGGTGCCGCTTGCGCGGTCTCTGGGAGCCTGGCTAGCGCTCCCCAGTCCGTCTCGCTGGCTCCTTCGGACCGTCAGGCTCGGCTATGCGATTCAGTTCGCCCGGCGCCCCCCCAAATTCAGGGGCATCTTCTTCACTACAGTGAAAGATGCCGATGCCCCTGTTCTGCGTGCGGAGATCGCAGTCCTACTGGCGAAGGACGCGATAGAGCCGGTCCCTCCAGCCGATTTGAGGTTGGGGTTCTACAGCCCCTACTTCATTGTACCCAAGAAAAGCGGCGGGTTACGACTGATCTTGGACCTGCGAGTTTTGAATCGGAGCCTTCACAAGCTACCGTTCAAAATGCTCGCGCAGAAATGCATTTTCGAGTGCATCCGTCCCCGAGATTGGTTTGTAGCGATCGACCTGAAGGACGCGTACTTCCATATTTCGATTCTTCCGCGACACAGGCCATTCCTGAGATTCGCGTTCGAAGGTCGAGCATATCAGTACAGAGTCATACCCTTCGGGCTGGCCCTGTCTCCCTGCGTCTTCACGAAAGTCGTGGAGGGAGCCCTTGTTCCCATGAGAGAACAGGGTGTTCGCATTCTCAACTATCTAGACGACTGGCTCATCCTAGCACAGTCTCGGGATCAGTTGTGCGAACACAGGGATTTGGTGCTCAGTCACCTCAGCCAGTTGGGGCTTCGGGTCAACTGGGAAAAGAGCAAACTCGCCCCAGTGCAGAGGATCTCTTTTCTCGGTATGGAGTTGGATTCGGTCGAACAGATAGCACGCCACACAGAGGAACGTGCTCGGTCGGTGTTGAACTGCCTGAATACGTTCAATGGCAGGACAGCGTTCCCACTGAAGTTCTTTCAGAGGCTCCTGGGGCATATGGCGGCTGCAGCGGCTGTAACACCGCTCGGTCTGCTTCATATGAGACCGCTTCAGCACTGGCTTCACGGCCGAGTCCCGAGATGGGCGTGGCAACACGGCACGTTCCGGGTGCCAATCACTCAGGAGTGCCGCCGAACCTTCAGTCCGTGGTCGGACCCTTTGTTTCTTCGGGCAGGAGTGCCCCTAGAACAAGTGTCCCGGCATGCTGTGGTTTTCACAGATGCTTCTGCCACCGGCTGGGGTGCCACGTACAACGGGCATGCAGTCTCAGGGGTTTGGACGGGACCCCATCTGCATTGGCACATCAATTGCCTCGAGTTGCTGGCAGTACGCCTTGCTCTGAGCCGCCTCAAAGGCCTGCTTCAGGGCAAGCATGTACTGGTCCGTACGGACAACACTGCGACCGTTGCATACATCAACCGTCAAGGTGGTCTACGCTCCCGTCGCATGTCGCAACTCGCCCGCCATCTCCTCTTGTGGAGTCGGAAGCATCTGAGGTCGCTTTGCGCCATTCATGTCCCCGGTGTGCTCAACCGTGTGGCCGACGAGCTTTCACGAGCTGCGCTGCCAGGACAGTGGCGACTCCACCCCCAGGTGGTTCAGCTGATCTGGAGAGAGTTCGGAGAGGCTCAGGTAGACCTGTTTGCCTCACCAGAAACCTCCCACTGCCAGTTGTTTTACTCTTTGACCGAGGGGACACTCGGGACAGATGCACTGGCTCACAGCTGGCCCCGGGGCCTGCGCAAATATGCGTTTCCCCCAGTGAGCCTACTTGCACAGACCCTGTGCAAAGTCAGGGAGGACGAGGAGCAGGTCTTGTTAGTTGCGCCTTACTGGCCCAACCGGATCTGGTTCCCAGAACTCTCACTCCTCGCGACAGCCCCTCCCTGGCCCATCCCTCTGAGGAAGGACCTCCTCTCTCAGAGACGGGGCACTCTTTGGCACCCGCGTCCAGACCTCTGGAAACTCCATGTCTGGTCCCTGGACGGGACGCGGAGGTTCTAGGTGACTTACCCCCTGAGGTACTTAACACCATCACTTCGGCACGTGCACTGTCTAAAACGAGACATGCTTACGCCTCGAAGTGGAACCTGTTCGTCGAGTGGTGTTCTTCTCGCCGAGAAGACCCCCGAAGATGCTCGATCGGAGTCGTGCTTTCCTTCTTGCAGCAAGGGTTGGAGCGTAGGCTGTTCCCCTTCCACCCTCAAAGTCCATACTGCTGCCATATCCGCTTACCACGACCACATAGATGGCAAATCTGTTGGTCAGCACGACCTGGTCATCAGGTTCCTTAGGGGGGCGAGACGGTTAAATCCTCCTCGTCCCCCCTCCATACCCTCTTGGGACCTTACTCTGGTGCTCAGAGCACTCCAGATTGCTCCCTTTGAGCCTTTGCTGTCAGCAGACTTAAAGATTCTTTCTATGAAGACTTTGCTGCTGGTGGCATTGGCCTCCATCAAGAGGGTAGGGGACCTGCAGTCATTTTCGGTCGACGAATCGTGCCTAGAGTTCGGGCCGGGTGACAGCCACGTGGTACTGAGACCCCGGCCTGGCTATGTGCCCAAGGTTCCTACCACTCCCTTCAGGGACCAGGTAGTGAGCCTGCAAGCGCTGCCCTCGGAGGAGGCAGACCCAGCCCTGGCTTTGCTCTGTCCAGTTCGCGCCTTGCGACTGTACATAGACAGAACTCGAAGCTTCAGGACCTCAGACCAGCTCTTTGTCTGTTACGGAGGCCAGCAGAAGGGAAAGGCTGTCTCCAAGCAGAGGATGGCCCACTGGAAAGTGGATGCCATCGCCCTGGCTTACCAAGCTCAGGGCGTGCCCTGCCCGCTCAGGTTGCATGCCCACTCCACGAGAGGTGTGGCTTCCTCCTGGGCGCTGGCTCGTGGCGCCTCGCTAACAGACATTTGTAGAGCTGCGGGCTGGGCGACACCTAACACGTTCGCTAGATACTATAGCCTTCGTGTCGAGCCGGTCTCCTCCCGTGTTCTTGCCTCAGGTCAGAGGCACGGAGAGGCCCCGGCCTAGAGTCGGCTTGCTGCGCTACATGCGCATTCTATTCTCCAGAGAGTCCCTACGGGCAGACCCTGTTGAGTCCTCCGGTTACCCTTCGGCAGCCGACGTGGCGGAGCGTCTGGCGCCAGGCCTATGCTCCGTTGTATCCTTGAGAACCGGATTTAGGCTGGGTTCCATATGTGTGACCCTACGGGGATCCCATATGGCTTTTTCCACGGCTGCTCCTAAACGAAGCCCGTGTCTTTCTCTCTGGGAGAACCCATCTCTCACCGAGTGGAGTCACCCCAGTTCTTCCATATGTTGTACAACCTACAAGGTTAGTCCATATGTACTTATCCATATAACTCCTTTGGGGAAGGATATGGCTTCCGCAGTGTTCCTTATCGCATGTAAGGCTACGCTTTCCCAGCGCTATCCAATTGTCGCACTGAGTGGGTTTTGGGAACAACAGTGATCGACCCTCTCTGCGTGAGCCTGGTCCCACCGTCCTTAGGCAAGGGGGTTCAGGTGGCTCACGACAGAGCGCTGGAAGAGGGCAGCTCCTGTGGCGCTTTGGTAGGGATTCCTATTCGTCGGTCTGTCCGACGTACGTCGAACGTGACCGACTGAATGGGAACGTCTCGGTTACATAGGTAACCCTCGTTCCCTGAAGGAGGGAACGGAGACGTACGTCCCGTCGCCACAGGCGTTGTCCTGCTGATGCTGCCGCCCGCTGGGTTCGGCTCCTCAGCGAAAACCTGAAGATGCAACGCACCTGCTGCTCATTATATACCCGCGCTGCGAGGCAAGCAGCTGATGCATATGATTGCATGCCAATGTGCATTGGCTCGTTTAGTTACACTCGAAGTAGATTGGCGTCTCTAGCGAGATTCCTATTCGTCGGTCTGTCCGACGTACGTCTCCGTTCCCTCCTTCAGGGAACGAGGGTTACCTATGTAACCGAGACGTTTTAAATCGTGCAAGTCAAATCGAAAACAAACATTTTGTGTTTATGTAATCTGTATGAAAAGAAAGCCATGTCAGAAGTCAGTGATTCAGCTCATTACCCGCTAATGCGGCCACGCCCACGGAGGGAGCGCTATTTAGACGCAAATTCAGAAGCAATACATGCATACATCGTCTCAATCGTGTATTTATTGTCTTGAAAAGTGTTTATCTGGATATTAAAGCCATGGTTAGTGAACTCTAGAAGACATGCAGTTAGTTCCTGGTTCTTCTTCTTCTTTATATGGATTTGTGGCCTAAAGGTGTACAGAGCGCCCTCCGGCTGCAAGTATGAATTGTATCCAGTACTCATAGTGGTGATATATAGAATAAATATAGAATAAATATTACTCCTCTGTATAGAAATTTGACATAAACATATAAGAATCCATCAATATTTCTCCAAATGTGCATGCTTTAAGCTAAAAGCCTATATGAAATGCCATAGAGGTAACATAATTGTTCAGACACTTTGCATCACAGAAATACATTATATTTTAACTATGCCAAGATAAATTCAATTTTTAATTCTAGGGCACCTTTAATATGTAATTTGTACATAAACTGCCTAAAACTAACTTTTTGCCACACCTGCCAATGGCCGGTGACTTAAAATTTACTCTCCAAAACTATTTTTTACCAGGCATGAAACAAAATAGGCAGTTATGACACCAATATTTTAGATACTAGTGAAAATTCACAATCCTCTATTCTAATTTCGATACTTCAGCTAAAACTAGCTACTAGCATAATTAATATAATTTTAATAGCCTACATTTTTAAAGACAAGTAAACTGTCAGTAATAAAATAAGACAAATAATCAAATTACAATCAATAGCACAAATAAATACAATGCAACAAAGAAACAGTGCTTTTCATGCAGGACTAACAGCAGTTTTCAGGTACAGAAATTTAATAAAGTAGTCTAATCAAATAAATAGCTGCATTGTCTTCATATCCTTTTTTAAGGTTTTTTTTCCCTTTGATGTTTGGTTAACATAACAAACGCAGACAGCAGCAGGAGTATTAGGATGCTGTCACTTTAAGAGCGAATTCACGCACGTGTTTTCTTTCTCGACTGAAGACATAAAAGAATATGTTTACTAGCATTTTTTGACATCATTTTGTGTGAATTTGTCCATTCAAGCACAGGAGGCATGAAAGAGAGATCAACTTAGTATTTGCACACTGTCTGAGATGTGGCTTTCCGGGTGCATGCTTCGGATGTTTTGGATGTTAAACTTCCCATACTGAATATGAGTAACAAATTCCCTTTCGAGTGTTCAAGCGCCTGAATATTTACAGTGGAAAGGCTTAAACTTTTGTGATGATGCAGCACTGACCGTCAACTGTACAGTGCCGTTCACGTTCATGTTCTCACAACATTGCATTGTTAAAACTCATAAAATGTTACCAGCCATCTGCCGACTGACACAGTTTCATATACTCGTCAACACAAATTTTCAAATTTTTACTCGCGTTTGGCGCTTGACGAGAGTTAATTTTATGCCCTGTGTACATAGGCCTTCTACATAGGCCATCTAAATGTATATTCCTTGTTTCCCTACTTATTTATTTATGTATATATATATATATATATATATATATATATATATATATATATATATATATATATATATATATATATATTTCGTCGCTGCCCAATGAAACTCACGTATGTCCAAAACGGTTACTTTTCAGGAAGTTAAAAAACACTGTATTTCAAAAGCAGTTGAATGTAGCGTTGTCATACTTGGTACGGCATCTTTACATGTAACCATATTCTTGCCAGTGTAATGATATAATCCACATTTGACCAAAATTGAGTTTACATGGACATACGTGCATATTTTACAATAACGGTGGTCAATACGCGTTCTTCCGATCATTAATTAGAATGGCCAAGTCGCGTTTCATATTGACAGATGAATACGCTCAGTTTATTAAGTAGCCTACGTCTTAGTTTATTAAATACGCTTAGTTTATTTAATATTAATTATAAATTTATTAAATGTCTCTTGCAAACTATGAAGGGTCAATGAATCAATACACTGACATGGTAATGCTAGACAGATACTTTGTTTGCACAGTCATACCGTAATTTTGTCACTCCTAGACGTACGTCTGGCGTCAGGGGGGAAACGTTTACCTCGATAAAGGAAAGTCATTGTCTCACCAGGCTATGTTTATTTGGCAATGTAATCTCACAGTGTTATTCGGCTATCCAGTGCTAAGCTTCGATGAAACTTCACGAGACCGGCGAGATGCTTCCAAAGGGCGGGAGATACGCGGCGTGATTGACAGCTTTGACACCAAATGGAAAAATCATGATAACATGATTTCACAACTTTTCATTGGCCATTTAGATATGTGAAGCATACTGTATACGGAAATGAACCTGGACATTCAATCCGTCGAAAAATCTCAAAATCTGCAAAATGGACATCATTTCATCGGACAGCGACGATATATATATATATATATATATATATATATATATATATATATAGTAGTTCTACATATTTAATTCTTTCTATTCTATTGTGTTTTATTTGTATGTAAGCTCCTAGAGCTCCTGGAAACCATAGCAAATTCCTGTGTGCTTGGCGAATAAAGTGGATTCTGATTCTTTCGTCATATAAACTAGATATAATACGTTTTGCTGCATTCCAACAGTGAAGCTCAAACACACATACAGTATGTCCTGGTTTGACAAAAACTTTTTTACTGTAAAATTACATGAAATGTCCAATTAGATTTATAAAATTTTTTCACCGTATATAGTAAGGGAGCTAACCGTTATCCAATTAACAGGTCTTTATCATATATATTTTGACAGTCTTTTGCCGTTAAAATTATGATAATTTTTTAATGTACATATTTTATTTTATTTGCTTTAAAGAATAGGTTTCTGTCAATACATATTAAATTCTATATACTGTATTAGTGTTTACCTCAAGCTGAGAAGGTGTGCTGTTTCATCTGAGAACATTGAATGTCTCAGGACTAATCCAGAGTTTTGGCATGAGTTCATTCTCTACATGCCCTTGAGCTCTGTGTGTGTGTGTGTGTGTAATCCCTCTTGATTGTATTAACATGTGGAAAGCCCTTCGTTATCAGACGACTGCTCCTGTTCCGCTGAACACTAGATCTAAATAGCTTACACACACACAAGCAGCAGCAGCATGTTTACTTTGTTTGTGTGTACATTAATATGATGTTTAGCTCCATATGCATGATGGTTGTAAGGTTCATTTGTGTTTGATGTTCTGTGGGAGGAGAGGCAGGTGTGGGTGTTTACATTAGCTGCTTTAATGCAGATTCAGAATGAAACTGTATTGCTTCAGGTTGCTCTTTGATAGCTCAGTAGACTTAATGGAGTTAATGGCATTTAAATTGTGTTTCATTTTGTGCTGATATCATGAGGAATTATGTTTTCTTGATCTTTTGATATAAAAGAGCTTGTTTTCATGTCAGCCTGCTGTAACTCTTAGAACTTCCTCCACAGGTCATAAAGAGCATTTATTGTAACTGGATCAGTCCATCTCAAGTGTGGTCCAAAAACTGTAAAGTTGGGTGCTAGACCATTTTTAAGTTGTAAAAACACTGTAAAAAAAAAAAAAAGTAAAGTGAAATTTATGGTAACAGCTGTGGTTGCCAGAACTGTATTACAATACAGTAATGTTTCTAAAATTAGGAAATTGTGGACTGACCCAACTAAACTGCAAAACAACTCATAAATGTGTGTTATATGTATTATTTTTTTTAATATATTTTGCTACCAATATGATTGTATTACTTGATTGATTGTACTTTTTCCCTGCAGAATTCCTCAATTTCTTTCCAAAATCATCACAAAAATTCCAGAATGAGTTTTCGGGTTCCATCTAGGCCTGTTCATGTGTGAATATCTGTTTGTGTGTGTGTGTGTGTGTGTGTGCAGATGTGGAAGCCCTCAGGCTGTGTGTCTGTAGATTTCAGGGGTGTTTCTCTGTCATTTTTCAGGGTTTGTCACTGATTGATCTTTACTTTCGTCTCGGGTTTTGTTCCCTGCTCTCTTCTTTTCGCACTTAGACAGCGGAGCACAGACTACTGCTTTCCGTTTTCATTTTTTTCTTGCTTTTTCAGGCACCTCCATCACTTGCTCTTCTCATCTTATAAAACCATTACAGTAACCGAACAAACACACACACAGTCATTCATCCTGAATTCAACCTTCCTGCAAAAAGGAAAATAAAGGTCTAATTTCTCCTTAACGATTATAACGTTCATCATTTTTCTATCTGTAATCATTTGCACTCAGTAATTAATACATCCAAATGAGTCATGAATTGCATTAGCTGCAATGCATTATGGGAATTTTGAAGGTGTTTGCATAATTGAGTGATTAGCGGAAATAAAAATGGAGTTAAACCTTCATGGAGACATTTTTGCCAAATTAAACCTGAAAAGACTTATTCTGAATGCTGAAGCAAAGGCTCTAAAGGTTTGAAGATGTGACAGAAATGCACCTGTTAGTTTGCCTTAAAATTATTTTTTAAAGGGTTAGAGATGTATTGCAGAGTAGTGAGACAAACACACAATGATTTTAACAGCTTAATACACACACACACACACACACACACACACACACACACACACACACACACACACACACACACACACACACACACACACACACACACACACACACACACACACACACACACACACACACACACACACACACACACACACACACACAGTGACACATTCATTCATCATCACTCTGATGTGTGCCATTACACCTGCTGAAAGGAAATGACTCAGAAAATTAATGATCCACACACACAGTTGCTAGTAAGGATGGTCATGTAATCAGATAAATCAGCCAAATACTTTTAAAATATTTATTTCATAACATCATGTGTCAGACAGGTGTCTTGTATCATTTATCACTGGGTTTTCAGAGTATTAGGCTATTCATTTTGCCTTTTTTAAGGCTGTGTTTTAAAGACTTGCCTCGAGACCCTATCCTCTATTTTGTGTGATATGAAATGTTTTGGGGATAAAATAAATTCATGCAGTTTACTGGTCGATTGATATTTATTGGCGTGGCTGATATCGGCCAATTTTGACAAACACTCTTAGTTAAAGTGTTTTTTTCCTTTGTATACATATGTCTTTGTTTGGTAGTGAAAAATACTGTAATATCATCATTGTTTTATTAAATCAAAATGTAATTTGCAGTCTTGGTAATATTTGGGAAAAAAATAGCTTGTTTGCTTGTGTGATATTGCTAGGGTTGCTAGGGTATTCATTCTGGGTGGCTGCTATGGTGTTGCTAGGGCGTTTTGCTATTTTGAATGGAAGTAATTGTTTACTAGCTTAAGTCAAAACTCTGTGTAGTCACTTTTAAGATAGAAAGAAAGAAAGAAAGAAAGAAACTCTGAGGCTGATGGAGTGTGTGTGATCTAAATGAGTTTGTAAGATTAACATTCAAAACATGGGATCTTCACACTTATGAATTCACTTGAGCACTTTAATTCCATATGCTGAATAATTGCAGCCAGAGAGATGATGGGATAGAAAGCAGGAAGACAGGTAAAGGTGGATATTTGTGTAAATAGATGGATTCTCTCCTGTAGTCCTACTGACCAACACTGTTTTTTTTTTTTTTTTTATTAGTATAATGTTATAATATCTTTTCCACCTCAACAACATGAACAGCATTTGACATTTGCCTCACAACTGCAACACATTTAATGAGCTTTGTTTACAAGCTCTTGACAACATTAGACAGAACCGTGTAAATGCCAAGTGACCAAGCTGAATCCAATTAAGTGTTTGTAAAAAAAAAAAAAGGCAATACAAATTTAAATCTAGTTAGTCAAAGTCTGCAAAAATACAGTAGCAAGATTAAGTTTTACACGTTGAACTTAAATTTACAGTAAAAAGATGATTTTGGTAATGGATAGATGACTTTCACTTCCAAAAACTGTTTAACAATATTTACATTACATTAGCATGAACAGTATTAACATTTAACAATATATTACTGTAAAATTATTTTAGAGTTAAAAAGTCAAAATTGAAGTTTTTTGGCTTTTAGTAAGAATATGTTAGCCTTAAGGTTATCTATAAGTGAGTGTGCTCCAAAACAATGACAAAATTCATATTTACAAGATATTTGCGTTCAAAATGTACAGTCTCTCACTTCCACCAATATGTAACAGTGATTTTGATGACATCACGCTGCATTTCAGCTTCTCATCAGATTTTCTGTCTCATCTAGAATCTAAAGCATCCCGCCCCCTACATTATAAATAGACACTCGATTACTTGTTCACACATTTAGGGCCCTATTTTAACGATCAAAGGTCATGGTCTGAAGCGCATGGCGCAGGTGCATATGGGCATGTCCGAACCCTCTTTTGCTAGTTTAACGATGGAAAAAATGGTGGTCATAATGAGTCATGGGTGTGTTTTGGGTGTAACATGCAATAAACCAATCAGAGTCTCATCTTCCATTCCCTTTAAATGCCAGTTGCGCTTGCACCATGATGGATTCGCTATTTACATGGCGGAATTTGCAAGTGGACTGAACGTTTCTCCAGAGACGGAGCCTTTTATTTTTAATATTTAAAAATGTTTGATGAACAGATGGACGCGAGTGCATTTGCTATTTAAACAACGTGGCGCTGGACATGAAAATGATAACTGCGTCATGCTGAAACTAGCAAAAAACATTTGCGTCGTGCCTGGCATCGCATTATGCTGTGTTTTCTACATGCTGAATGGAACATAGTGCACTATATAGCGGATAGGGAATGATTAAGTGTAAATATGCTTTCCACTGAGGCGAATTAAGTCTGGTTTCACGTTAGTGTCATGCGAGACATGATAACAGAGCAGATCATGTATGTCGCGCAGACCATAAAACATATCAGACACATTTGAATTCTACACAGAATGCTATATATTTTAAAGCGATGTAGAGGAGATTAGGAGGAGAAACAGTTAGAGATCAGAAGGAAACTGAGGTTTTACCAAGCTCAACGGCTCTGGCTGAACTGTGATATAAACGAAACGCTATTGGCTGTTTTTAAAAAGGGGAGGAGCTGTTCGATATTTCCCGCTCTGTCTTCCTGTTTCAGTGAACATTACAAGGCACTTCAGTGGGACTTTAAATGTCCCTGTACATTTATTAATTTTTCATCATATATAATAATTGAACTCACCAGTAACCATTTCTACAGTCGTTTACCACAAATATTACATGAATTTTTACAGTGTGGGAGAACATTGTATGGATTAAATCCTTGATTAAATTAAATCACAATGCTAATGATTAAATCACTACAGGACACTGTGCTGTTTGTTGCATTGGCAATCCTGCTTACAAGATGAGCAGCTGCTTGATTTTTATCGCAATGATCTTCTGTTATTAATTTTTATTGCAATTATTTTCTGTAGGACTGACGGACATCTCTGAAGGATTTTGAACTTTCATATGCACTTGAATTTTAGCTGAGATCATGTAAATTTGTTTCACCTGAAGGACAGCTTCAATTAGTCTCCTGTGGCGGATCCATTGTTGTCAGCCGCCTCATTGTTGAAGGTTTGTTGTTGTGGATGCGGCTGCGTAGATGTGGCAGCTGTCACAGCAACGCCGGCAGGAGAAATTCCTCCGATCTGAGTCTTTCCCAGATGAAAGGATGCATTTCTCTTACTCGCTGTCCCTGGGTTCATCTGTGCATGTAAGGTTTTTAAGGTTTACACGAGGATGTCAGCGTATTTGGCGGCCCGGTGAACCTTTTATTGCTGTGATATTTTCAGTGTGTGGCCGTCATTGTGTCGTGAAGGATTAAAGAACGAAGACGTGAAGCTGTAAATTATTAATTAGACACTATGAGTCATGTGTTTTTCAACGATACAGTCGCTAACACACACTTCAGGTTTTCCAATTACAGCTCAGTGATTGGTGGCTCTCGTGTTGATTAAGAGGGTTTGGTTCATTTAGGGTAATTATGTCCGGCGCTCTCTAAAGTCACACAACCTCTCATAGCCAATCAAAACCTGAGAGCTGTCTGAGAACCCAGATTCCGACACTATGCTTTTCCAGGTACTTATCCTTCAGTAAAGTTGATCACTTATTCATCTGATGCCTTACAGCTGAAGTATGTTGTTTTGGCACAATCTATATGTGCATTTTTACGCTTTTTTTTTGTTATTTGTATAGCGCTTTTCACAATACACATTGTTTCACTGCAGCTTTATAGAAATAATAGTTAATTTTTATAATATCATAATAGCTTATAGTTTACATTTTGTGATGATATAAAAAAACGATGATATTTTACACCGATACCAGCTGTATGTTATCACTCTCTCTTCACTCGCCTCACTCATTCTCTGTGGTTGAAAATTGCTTTTATTGTGCATAATTTTACTCATTCCTGCATATTTCGCGTTCAGCCCAAAAGTGCGCACACATAAAGCCGCCTCTCAAACAGCTCGCAAGTACCAAATTGAGTTCTATTTCATGGCTTATTGCGCTTAAACGGTCAAATATTGTCAAATGTCAAAATGCTGTCTTGGCGAGTATTCCGATAAAAACTGTCAGCTTTGTAACGTAAATAGTTGCGAAAGAAAACGCATGTTTGTAACAGTAATATTGGATTTGTACATACGCTCTTAAAGTAGGATGTCCAAACTACGGCCTGCTGGGGATGAATTTTAAATGACCCACAGCTTGTTTATTAAAATATATGTGGCCCGCCATGCATACTTTACAAATTGTACAGTTTGACAATGTCAACACAAGGTGGCAGTACTATATTTTAGGCCCGGGAAACAACGCAAAACGAAACAGCGCTACTTACACGAACTGTAACCATGGTATTTTGTCAGAAATGTAGGTTAACATCTCATTTTATTTAACTTTTTATGTAGACATGTATTAAATGAGTAATAAATGCCGAATTACAGACTATTTTTTGTCATAAACATGCAGTTTTGTGCATTTGTATTTATATTAAATGTGTTTACAGACTAAATACCATAAAGCTATTCTAGATATAACAATATTTTTGCTTTTTACCTTGTATTGAGGTGCCATGTGTGGTTTTACCTGCGGTGATCTAATTGGAGTAGTTTTTAATTAAATAAGAACAGAGTTCTAACTCAGTAATAATATTTAAATTTCACCCTTTAAAAATGAGGTTGTTAAAAGTTTTACAGATATTGTTTGTGTATTAAATTTACATCTCTGTCCTATCTCAAGCTACTCTACTGTCAGCTCAAGCTTTTGTCAAATCTGTCATGTTTTCAAGAAACAAAACATGTAATACACACACACACACATACACACACACATGTTTGTTTTTGTGGGGACTTTCCATAGGCCGCAATGCATTTTATACTGTACAAACCGTACTTTCTATCCCCCTACCCTACCCCTAACCCTAAACCTAACCATCACGGGAAACTGTGCACACCTTTATTTTCTCACAAAAACATCATTTAGTATTTTTATTAATTAATTTACATTGTGGGGACCGGTGGATAGTCCCCACGATATAGGTGAACTCAGGTTTATATTACATCGTGGGGACATTTGGTCAATGTTTGATTAACATTAAAAACACATTCAGACAGCAGGAATGCAAGGGCTGCTGTCTCTTTAAGACATAATACACGGATCAGTACACTAATACTGAACACATGCGTTCTTTCTCGAGTTTATAAGTTCACTAAAGACATAGCTGACTATGATTACTAGGAAAGATCGCCAAGACAGGCATGTTGACACTCACAAGGAGTTTGTAGGCCGCTCTGCATACATTCACATTTCCACAACAATTATACTCTAACATTGTCCACTAACTACATAATTACTTCAGGTTTAATGATTTTGATTGGTTAAGAAATAGATAAATTAGAAATTGTCAACACATGGATTGATAGACAAAATGTCTCCATAGATTGTACAGATGACAACAAGACCATGATTTAGGCATAGAGTCATAGAAATGCTCTTCTAGGTGGCAGTTTGTCAGGAAAAACAAGTCATTCCATCATCCAGGGTGCAAGTTGTTGGTTGTTCATTTCACCAATACTGATCTGTAACAAAGGATATTGGCGCACATAAACAGTTACACAGCTACTTCAAAGTTGAAGTTGGATGAGCAGGATATTTCCTTAAAACATATAGATAAGTTGTACTTCTCTCTCAGTGAGAGGTAAAGGCACTCTAGCAGGGTTCCCACTCGTCCTGGAAAACCTTGAAAACCTGGAAAATTGATGACAAACTTTCCAGTCCTGGAAAACACATGGAAAATTAGAGAAAATGTAAAATGTTCTGGAAAATCTTGCTGTTGTCCTTAAATTATTTTTTAGAAAGTTCTTCAGCTGAGAACAAAGAGTTTATCACTGACCAAAAACATTTACTGTTAGTTGCAGAAAGTGTGATGTTCAGGAATGCTGAGTTTTCACAACAGTGCAGAACTTTGAATTTCCGCTGAAGTGATTGACAGCTGCAGTGATTAAAAAGGGAAAATCTGTTTATAACCCATTTGCAATTTGAAAAAAAAAAGTTTTTCATGCTGCTAAGTATACACACTGCAACATTTTGGGAATGACAAACTTATTTAAATGTGGGATTGAATCCAAAATGATATTGATTGACATAGTGATAACCAGCATTGGACGGGACAGAAAAAAAATCTAACATCAAAATAGATTTGTGCATTGCTTAAATGCAGACTAATAGACCTGCCACATATTCTATTACATGTTGTGGATGTCTTTCAAGTTTAGAGTTTATTTACAAATACCACTACCAGCAAATTCTATAATACAGCGGGGATACAGAAATATGAATTTGGTAAAGTGAAATGGGTCCCCCAAAGAATCTAAAAAAGCTTATAGTTTAGAAAAAAAATAAAAAAATAAAAAATTGAAGCGGAACAGACAAGGTACACAGTTTCCACCTGTAACCGGACAATGGTAAATGAACTGAAAGCACACAAGAGCGCACCAATACTGACATAAAAATACATACACATACACATACAATCATACACATACATCCCAGTAGACCATGAAAAGACAGTTATATATTAAATATAGGTGTTACGGTGGTATCCCCAGAGAAGACGAGGAAGACAGGAGTAGGAACAATAACGTAGTTTAATTACATAAAGCAGTCAGGATACACGTAAAAACACGTAACATACAACAATACCGGACGCTAGACTGAAGACAGGGAGGAACTTAAGTACACACACTAACTAGAAACAGCTGGGGATGAAATCAGTGTCCATGGTGAATAATGAGTGGCGGGAGCAAATCACAAAGGAACACGTGACAGTCAAACAACCTGGACGAGACGGTGAACGTAACAGTAGCTCAGGAGGTGGGCGGAGTGAAGGTGATGGAGTGATGAAGGGAAGACGACGATCCCCTGGTGGCGTAGGTGGATGATCGCTGGCACAGACCCAGAGCTCCCCAGATCCGACAGTCCACGGCCGGGTAGAAGGAGGGTGGAGTCCAGGTGCTGAAGGGCGGACTGAAGGCATCTGGGAGATGACCGACGGAGACTCGGCAGGTGGATTCTGGTGCGCAGACGGAGAGCTGGCGAACTCCCGCGACGTCGCTGGCCTAGGAGACTGCGGCGATGTACAGGCGACGATCAGCGGAGGTGTAGCTGGAGATCCCGAGGGCTGCGGTGACGTCGGCTTGACCGAGGACAGAGGCGACTCCGAGGGGAAGGAGGAGCCCTCTGTAGCCGGTGGGGTGGAGGGACGGAGTGTACTCGACGGCTCGGAAGTCCGTGGCGGAAGAGGAGGGACGACTGACCAAGGGGGAGCCGGCCGGACAAGGGAGGCCGGAGGAGCTGTCAGTCGGAGGGTCTCCGGCGGAACCGTAGCTGGGAGGAGCCTGGACGGAGCCGGCAGGTCGACGGGCCGAGATGGAGCGTTGAGGACGGCAGCTGGAGGTGGAGCCACCGGAACCTCTGGCTTACACGCTGCTGGTGGGAGTGTGACCTGCGGCTCGACGTCACAGGGGTTCCCCGGAGATGGCGCAGGGCAGACGATATCCAGCAGCGATGGTGTAGGAGGACTGGCTGAGCGAACAGTGGATGGAGAATCTGTAAATAGAACACAGTCCATAATAATGTCTCTGGTAAGTAACGAGGATGATGATGATGGGTGGGTTTGGGTGGTCGTTGACTCTTCGCTGAAGTCAATCAGCCAGTCCTCCCTCTCCGTAGTCGAATCTCCCTCGTCAGCAGATGTCGTGGGCTCACACCCCTGGTCAGACGTCTGGTGGAGTTCCACTTCCTGGGCACTGGTCGCCTCTGTCCTCGGGGTCTCGGGATCTGGCTGACCTGTAGCTGCCGGTGGTAACTCTCCGTCTGCGGGGGGCTCGCACGAGTACTCCGCGGTCCGTGGGGAAAGTACGGGCTCTGGGTCTGGCTGTGCTCTGGATCGGGGACGAACGCTCTCCAGACACCTGATGATGGCTTCCATCCAGCTGAGTCCGGAGGTGTCTGGGAGGTCCCGGGGATGATGGTAGTTGGCCCCGTTCCAGAACAACGACTTCAGGGTTTCGTCGTCGAAGGGGCAGGAGAGTGCAACACTGATGAATTCCTTGGTGAATAAACAAAAATCGTGGTTATTCCGTGCCACTAGCGTGAATTTACCGCAGAAATCCATCTTTCGTTTTTTGGGTCCGGTATTCTGTTACGGTGGTATCCCCAGAGAAGACGAGGAAGACAGGAGTAGGAACAATAACGTAGTTTAATTACATAAAGCAGTCAGGATACACGTAGAAACACGTAACATACAACAATACCGGACGCTAGACTGAAGACAGGGAGGAAATTAAGTACACACACTAACTAGAAACAGCTGGGGATGAAATCAATGTCCATGGTGAATAATGAGTGGCGGGAGCAAATCACAAAGGAACACGTGACAGTCAAACAACCTGGACGAGACGGTGAACGTAACAATAGGTTGATAGATAATATTTTTTAGTTGTCTTTTAAAGTTGGAGATAGAGAGCAACACCTTAAGGCCATCATCAATCCCGTTTCAAATCTGCGGCCCCTACAGACAACGCTCTTACTGGTGCGAACATGTCAGTGATATTTTCCAGATATGAGTGATTTGGTTCTCGTTTGGTATGTGTGACGGCTAAGGCCACATTTATTAAATGGATTATTTCAATGGTTCTAGTTTTTTTATTTTTATTTTTTTAAATGTTTTTGTAAGTAATTGATTTGATTTCCTTGCTTGTTTATACATTTTCTATGTGTTTATTTTGTTTGTGTAATATTTACCCAAACCATTTTTGTTATTAACGGATACATGCTCTTTATGCGCGCATAACATCAAAGAGTGATTAGTCATTGCTAGAGTGCACGCTAGTGATTGAATAACACCAAGACAAAGATATGGGTTTGAGGTTGATTCTTTATTCAATTGTTTTTGAATTGTCTTACCTGGAGTTTTGCCTGGTTCCGTGAATGCAGCATGGAACAAAGGCTATTAAAAGAGCGCGGCATTTCCTCATGTCCTTTATTCTTCGCTGGGAATTATGGGAAATGTAGTTGTTTTTTTTTTTTTTTTTGTTACCATATGGGTTTGGCATTGCTTGATTTAAATGTGTTTTTGTAAAGTTTATTTGTATTTTCGTTGCTTTATGGTAAATGTTATTTCATGTTCATGGAGTTTCTGTATATACTGAATTGTTTTTGTTTTGGTTTGATTTACTGGATTAAGACCTCCCTTTAATTTAAAATGGTTTAGTCCGGCCTGTTAAAAGGGTGGAATTTTCTAGGGTTGGATCAGTTCTGGTGAGGGATCCCATGAGTAACATCTGAAGTCCAGAACTCCGCTTTGTGATTTATTAATTTGTTTTTTTTTTCTTTTCCAGTTATTTATTTTATTCATTTTTCCCCTGTTTGCACCTGTGAGTTGTGTGTAGCAATAAAATTAAGAGAAGCTTCTAAGAGTGCCTCCTGAATATTTTTGGAAGAACCCTGACAGTATGTGTGCTGGGGGCTGGAGATAGGAACAAGGCTACTCAATCTAGAGTTCAGATTATTAACAATTTGAAACATAAAGCAGGCATTATGATATTTATTCAGCTTAGTTAGTCTTAGTAACTCGAAGCGATAAAATAAAGGGTGAGTAGGAGAATTTATCTCTGACCAGGACAGAGCCCGTATGGCTTTCCTTTGTAATGATGCAAGGTTTTTAAGATGACTTGTGAAGGTGTTGCACCATATCACATTACAGTAATTAAGATGTGGTTCAAAGAGAGTTTTATACAACAAAAGTAGGGCAGACAACGGAAGAACGTGTCTGATCTTATAAAACATGCCAATATACTTTGACAGTTTATTTACAAGATGATCAATATGAAATGGACACTGGTAAGGAGAACAATTTGTCATAATGTATGATTAAGAGCTCATATTAAAAACTGATTTTATAGTTAATTCATGGCAATAAACTATGGAAGCTTGTTTCTGCCGCTGAATAAAAAAAAAAAGGTAATTGCAACTTTTTATCTCAAAATTCTAAAAAAAAATTCTTGCAATTGCAGGCTTACATAATTGTGATATAAACTCACAATTGTGTGTTATATAGTCAGAATTGCTTGATTTAAACTTGCAATTCTTTGTTATAAAGTCAGAATTGCATGATATAAACTCGCAATTGTGTTAGAAAAAAAGAATTATAAATCGCATAATTGTGAAATAAACTCGGAATTGAGAGAAAAGTCAGAATAGCGAGGTAAAAAGTCACAATTAACTTTTTATTTTTTTATTCTGTGCCGGAAACAAGCTTCCATAGACATAATGTATGATTGAGAGCTCATTAAAAACTGATTTTATAGTTAAGTCATGGCAATAAACTGTACGCCTTTTAAAGACTTGGAGAGCAATATATTACTTTAGGGCATGATCCTTGTCTTTTATTCCTACCATATGTAGTGATTTTTACTCCATTCACCTGTGACGTAGTATTTTTTGATCATGTGTCACTTAAGGTGTGGTTATGAGGGTATCAGATGACCCCTCCCTCCTTTTGTAATACGGGGCACCTGTTAAGAATACTATCCTAACAATTTAAGAACACTCCAAAAGAGCTGTTCAGTAATTCAGAATTAATGTAAAATGGAGGGAGTCGGTCAACTGATTTATCTGAAGGATTTGTGAGAGTCCGGTCAACTAGTAGAGTCTTTGGTCATCAACACAAGGAAGACACAGTTATAATAAAATCAATGAAATTTATTAACAATAGACATGCGAGAGTAAATACCACAACGATTAATAATGAAATAATGAATATGCACTTCTAAAAGGTAGTAAAAATAATAATCAAAGGAGAATACTGAATTAAATCAAAGAATCAAATAAATGAAGTGAACACAGAATGGATAAATGCAACGCTGTTGAACTGAACGTAGAATGGAAGAGAATTGTATGGGAATGCTTCTTACGGAAGCCACCTAATGGCTCTGGTAAAATGGTGATAAATAATTGCTTATTTATCATTCAACAAATAATATCCCTATTATTTGTAACAAGCTGACCTCAAGTAACTGTTATCTAAACAGGTTAGAAAAACATATGCTGCATGTATAAACTAATGCCAAGGTCTCTAGAAAAGAGGTTTGGTAAGTTTATATTTACGTTCCACACAGTCGGGTGATCAATCCGGTAGCAGAGACGTCTTCCACTGATGATGCAGGCTGCGTGCAGTGGGAGGGCGCAGAGTTGCGATCCAGTAGTCGTGCCACGCTGGGCTGGAGGATGCTGAACTTCGGTTGCGCCAAGAGGGTCCTTTAGGATGGACTGGGCAGCTGGGTCAGATGAATCTTCACAGGTTCCTTTGCAGGCTGGCTGCATCACTGAGGAGCCGTGTGGTACAAGCAATGTCTGCCGATGCAGAGGTCCTTTGCGGACTGGGCTGCGCTGCTGTAGAAGCCGTAAGGGTCAAATTAAGTCCCTCAATGCTGGGGCC
Organism: Chanodichthys erythropterus; assembly: GCF_024489055.1. Taxonomy (NCBI): domain Eukaryota; kingdom Metazoa; phylum Chordata; class Actinopteri; order Cypriniformes; family Xenocyprididae; genus Chanodichthys; species Chanodichthys erythropterus. The sequence continues at coordinate 34,122,653 of NC_090221.1, forward strand.
CTTTTGCAGCTAGAAGCAATGAAAAAGGTTTGCTCTCAAAAGCTTCACCTTAACTGTCTTGTAGTTTCTTTCCTCGTCAGGTCAGAAACTCAGGACGTGGAGTGTCTGTTAATGTCTCCTTCCCCGTCGAGTTGGAAACGCAGAACAAGGGTGTGTCTACCCGGGGGACATATTTATCCCTTTCTGATGAGGAGGAGATTGAAATGTGGCGCCTTGCCGATCCTGAAGTGTGATTGGCTACTGTTATCTGAAGCGGCCCCAGTGTTGCCCACTCTAGTGTGGAACTCATTTGCATAGCATAAAGTACAGTTTTAAATTAGTGTCTTTAACATTTTACCCATGCATTATTTCTTTACCAAACCTCTTTCAAATTATTAAAGGCATCGTAGGGAGCAGATAGACACCAAACACGATATGAAATGGTTAAATCATCGTCCATGCATTTGTTTATCTCTTAACAGGTCTGTCCCATGACCTGTTGGTTTAGCAGTCAGTAACCATTATCATAAACTGTGCTTTTGCATGAAGATGGAGTGTATGTGATGCAGTTTAGATCAAATTAAGGCCTCCAAACATAAGTATGAATGGATTTAGATAGATCTCTGTGGCCTCTCTTTATTTCAGTCTCTGCTGCTCCATCCAGGAGGTCCTGAAAGAATTTTTATGGCAGTCCTTGCCTAACCCTTAGGAATGAGTTTAATGGTTAGAGTCAATGTGTCGTCCAATGAGAAGTCTTCTCCTTGGTTTTGGTGGGTGCAGAAGGTCCCCCTTCCTGTTCTGGAAGAGGTGTCTGCTAGTTGTCCCAACATCTTATCTGATGTTGCTGAACATTTATTAATGTTCATTCACCAAAGATCCAATCACGGTGTGGCACATCTTCCTACACACCGGCAGTTAGAGAGGGGCCCTGTCGTAAACTGGTCCTTTCCTTGTGCTATTGTTTGCAATTTGTTTATTTGTTCATATTTTATTACTGACTGTTTACTTTTTTTTTTTTGTAAATTTAGTTCAAAGATTCAAACAAAGTGTCCCTGTGCTGTAGGTTTGCTGCAGTAGTCGGTGTTGACGGTGTTACCGGTGTTCAGCCGCAACACCAGTTACATCAATTGCCCACCGTGGCACCGCCCCATCGATTTGATTTTTTTATAGTAAGCAAAATAATTTAGCTCAGTTACAAAACAGACACTACAATTAGGAACTGAACGCATTTGCTCAATGCAGCATGAGCCGAACGAGAGTTGCAGCACAGACCAGCAGCAGGAGTCAGATTTCGGTTATTACGAGAGTAAGGAGCTGACTGACAACATGATTGCAGAAGATTTTTGCTAAATTTTGGATTTAAACCCAGTGCTAATGGGGAACCTGCAAATGATTAGTTGTGTTTTTCTAGTAGTTGTGTTTTTCATTAAGAATAATAACCCACCATTGAAGCAATTGCTGCCCCCGAATTGGTACTAATTTTAAAGCAAATGTAAAATCCGCACAGGCATTCATAGTCTATAGCCGCAGAGCGTTTTCAGTTTATTGAAATTGAAAATGCTCACTCCGTACAGTTATGAATGTCCGTGCGGCCGTGCACATTTGACTTTCGCTTTATCTCAAATTTGGTGCCCCTCCCCCCTCCCTGTGATACCGGTATTACCGGTGTTGTCACACGTCGATTAACTGGTGGGAAAACAAAAAAATGCTTTTAGTGCACATTCACTAAATAGAAACTTTTATATGCTGTGTTTAGTTTTAGTTTGTGAGAGGAAACAGTTAAAAATGTCAAATGCATTAATTGGAGTGATGAAGTTGTGTGTTTCCGAATACTACAGACAGCTAGTTTGTTTTTTAGTGGCCAAGCTGCAAAGTTGAGAGTCCTGCAGCCATCCACCATCCACTCTCCAGCTACAGTTGATGTGTGTGTGTGACGGTGCATCTGAACACACACACACACACCCAGGGGTTGTGGGTCTCAGCTGGCCCTGAACTTGTGAGTTTGTTTTGAAGAGGAAGGCAGAGACAGGTCATCACTCTCAGTTTATAGAGGACGAGAAAGAGCTCATCTCTGCGTCTGTGGCTCTCCGGCACTCAGAATTACTTCCATCTCTCAAGTGGCACAGAGTGAGTGTGAAGAGTGTGTGTCTGTGTGGTAATAGAGTTCTCACTCTCGTGCACAACAAATCCTGTCAGGCTTTCACAGCTACAGCTGACAGTGTGACACACACATTTGTCCAGTAGTGTATTCATGCTCACAAACACACATGCATGTGATATACACAGTATATCGGAAAATAAAATAGATATCGTGATATCTCTTAATGCAACAGTCAAACTGTGAAGGCTGCGATTTAATTAATATTAATAATGAATAAATATATAATAATAATTCATATGATTAATAAATGCACTTTCTGGTTTTTATTTTTCCGGAAAGCTGCCAAAATAAAAGCTCGATGGTTTAACATTTGAAAATTTAGAAATTAAGAATTTAAGAACTAAATATTAGTATTATTAGTGTACTATAAAATAATATAAAATTGTTTTTATTGTTTTTTATTGAATACTCTTTTTTTTCTATTTTGTGTAATGTTTTTTATTTAATAATAATCACAAAATATATTTTTATTATTAATTATAGTCATATTGAATGGGTCAAAAGCAGTAGGAATTTGGTGTATGAAAAAGTGTAAAGAGATTTTTTAAAATCTCTGTTTACTTTACTGTTAATAAATTATGTTTGATTTAAACCCCAGTGTGAACACTATAGTTTTATTCAGAGTATTATTATTTATTTTGCATGACCCACATGCACATGGCAGAGAGCACATTAGGGCTGCATGATATTGAAAGAAACTGACATTGTGATATTTTGTTTTTATGTTATATGAGCAGGAGTTGCCTCTGCAGTAACTCTCAAATCTCATTCACACATTTTTTCAATACATGCATATTCTTATTGCAAATATGCATGCAAATGCATGTTTAAACATGACAAGACCCACAAAACGATGCCATTTGGCATCATTTAGAGCCAACCTGGTGTGCTGCATCTTCACATGGCATATGTAAATGTATGTGATGTGAGAATACATATGAGATTTGAAAGCTTTAGTGGTAAACTTTGCTTTACGCCATGACTAATAACATCTCTTAAAGGTATAGTCACCCCAAAACAGACATCAAATTTCAAAGTTATTTATATAGCACTTTTCACAATACACATTGTTTCAAAGCAGCTTCACAGAAAATAATGTTAATGTTTATAATATCTTAATATCTTCATGCCTTATAATCACATTTGCAGGTTAGAGGTGAGCGATAATATAGTTACAGTTTGTGATGATACAAGACAAAAATCAGACAGGCAGTCACATGCTCAGATACCCCTTTACCACGGTTCCGTTGTGGCTTCCTGGCCTGTGTCCATTCTCGAACCATTCCACCCATTCCCACTGCAGAAAATGGGGTTCCGTGCCGAAACGATCACTTTCACTCTGGCCCTACGACTTGCTTGCCTCGAACAGAGCCGCTCAGGACATTCTGCAAGAGCGCACGAAAGTGATGAGCGGATCATGGTTGTATCCGCATCAGATAATCCACCGGGTTGGGCCGGCCAAGTAATACAAAATAACATTCCAAGTAATTGTGGGTGGGTCGCGGGTGGATGAGAGATAAATCATTAATGTGTTGATTTTAATGAAGACATGGAACTCTCATTTGGTAAAACACAAGCAATGTGCATCGCTCTTTTACTTTCGTTTTCAACGACAACATATTTCTATTCAGGGAAAACCAATCAAGGAAAGAATATGCCTAGAGCACCTTCTAGTGGTCATGATATAAAACACAAAGGATCGCCCCCCATGAGATATTGCTTAAAAACTTAACAGCTTTAACCCTCTGGAGTCTGAGGCTGATTTGGGGCTTGGAGAAGTTTGGACATGCCCTGACATTTGTGCTTTTTTCAGTTGTTCATAAACATATTAATGGAAAAAGTGTCATTACACTGTATTCAGCACAAACTAGGCTACAATAATATGTGAGGAACATGTATGTACATGTTTGTGTTTTTGAAGGGATAACATTTATGCGTGGTTATTGAAAAAACAAAAAACTTAAGTCACTGAAATAAGGCCAAAAAAAGTATAGTAAATCTGTGTTTACAAGACTTCTGGGTATTGGAGATTGTAGACTAGAGTTTTTGCTTCAAAATTATGTAAAAAATTATGCTGCCTACTCCTTCATATAAAACAATATATTGATTTAGTTTTTGTAAGACACTTTTTGCCAAGAAACACAGTATGCGAGGAGGCGTGAATCACCACTGAAAATGGGCCATTCTCACCTGAGAAGACAAAAGAATTGGGTAGTAATGAGCTGAAATGACTTGCATATTAATGAGGCATTTCAGTCAGGTAGGCTGTGAAAAAAACCTTCTGTGATGTCTCAAGCTCATCATGATATATGAAACATACAGAAAAATATTATTACAATATAAAGTAATGGTTTTATGTTATACTTTAAAATATAGTGTATTTCTGTGATGCAAAGAGTCTGAATATAGGCTTTTAGTTTAAAAGCATGCACATTTGGAGAAATATTGGATTCTCATATGCTATAGGAGTTATATTTATTTAATATTCATTGTCATTACTATGAGCGCTGGTGTTTTCAATTCATCCTTGAAGTCGGAGGGCACTCTGTGCATTTTTAGTCCACAAATTCTTCTAAAAGAAGGAGAGGCTATTCCATGAATGGAGTTTCCAATTCATACTGCAGCCGGAGGGCGCTAAAGAAACAAAAACTCATCTAAAATTAATCTATAGAAGAAAAGAAAACAGGAACTAACTGCATGTCTTCTAGAGCTCCCTAACCATGACTTTGACATCCAGATAAACACTTTTCAAGACAATAAATACACGATTGAGATGATGAATGCATGTATTGCCTCTGAATTTGCGTCTGAATAGCGCTGGCTCCGTGGGCGTGGCTGCATTAGCGGATAATGAGCTGAATCACGGACTTCTGACATCTCTTTTCATACAGATTTTTATTTGAAAGCAGCCTACTTTAGTGTGATGTGTTACCATATCATCATGCTTAACACTGACAATTTGAATAATTATTTTGTGATGATCAGTTGCAGATACCTAAATCAGAGAATATAGTAGATTTGGGAAGTTGGCGGGAGGATGATTTATTTTTAACAGCAGATTTGGGAGATGTTAAAGTTGATCCGCACATCTCTAGCATATGAGCCCTATAGAGTCCCCTTTAAAGTTCAGCTACAAGACTTTTTCTTTGTTCAATTTGCACACTGAACATGGGTTGGAGCTCTTAATTTTGATCTCTCAAAGTGCATCAGATTAATGAATTTATCTTTAAAATGTAAAAAACTTTCTTATGGGGGAGCATGCCCCCGGACCCCCCATCCGTTTGTTAAGTCGTGACATAAGGAACACCGTTTCTGGGTCCAAGCCTCGACTTGTTTCACTTGAGAATGGCATCTCCACGGCCGTTTATGAGCGCTATTTATTCATATTAAACATTTAACATTTTAAAGTTAAACATTTAAAATACTTACAGTCTACACAACAGTCTCCATGCTCACAGCGTCACAGACATTAATATTTTAACGATTTATAAAAGATGAATCATTGTGTTGCCATCTGGAATATTTTTGGAAGTATTACACCACATTGTGTGTGTACATTAGCAACATTTGTTGTTTTCTTGTGGTATGAGATCGAGTGTTTGGACCCGGAAATGCTGCCGCGTGATGTCAACCCTGTATACTGTATATATTACTTTATGCGAGTGTACTGTGTGTGGATAACGTTCGACATACTTATGTATACTTTAGTACGAGTACTTTTAATACTTTAGTACGCAGATAGAGTAGGTTGAATTATATATATTTTATTTTATATATCGCTGGGTGATAATATAGTTTACATTTTTCAAGAAATAATTCGCTTTTATTTCATTCAGTGAATGTGAATCATGAATAGATGATGACAGACTTTTTTTATTATTGCTTTGGCTTTTGTAAACGCTGTAACTAGTGGCTTATTGCTGTATTAAACACAGATACACAAATCTTCACTAGAGCACTAATATCAAGATAACAACTGCATCTCATTACCACAGCGGAGGGGCAAAGGTCACACATTTACAAATATCTGTGCACACTCACACACACACACACACACACACACACACACACACACACACACACACACACACACACACACACACACACACACACACACACACACACACACACACACACACACACACACACACACACACACACACACACACACACACACACACACACACACACACACACACACACACACTCATTCATTCCAGCACGACTCTTGGCCTGACTCATTAAAAATCTCCAGTCACACAGCGTCCCTGCTGCACAGCCTCCTCACGAATCCTGCATTTAAAGCAGCTCAATCCTCTCGCATCAAACACACACCTGCCCAATTATAACCTTAGGTGACCAGACGCCATCGGACCCCATTAGGCTGTGAAACTAGTTAATTAAACACTAACAGGGATGACATCACTCAGGATGGCACTGGACCCAATTAAAACATCTAGTGTTGCAACACAGTGCAACTGATTCAAGAAATGACACAAGCCAGTAGTTCAATTATATGTGTATATGTACAGTATCTCACAGAAATGAATACACCCCTCACATTTTTGTAAATATTTTATTACAACTTTTCATGTGACAGCACTGAAGAAATGACACTTTGCTACAATGTAAAGTAGTGAGTGTACAGCTTGTAGGGAGGGGATCATGCTCTGCTCATTCATGGTTCCCTCAATGAACTGTAGCTCTCCAGTGCCGGCAGCACTCATGCAGCCCCAGACCATGACACTCCCACCACCATGCTTGACTGTAGGCAAGACACACTTGTCTTTGTACTCCTCACCTGGTTGCCGCCACACACGCTTGACACCATCTGAACCAAATAAGTTAATCGTGGTCTCATCAGACCACAGGACATGGTTCCAGTAATCCTTAAAAGTCTGCTTGTCTTCAGCAAACTGTTTGTGGGCTTTCTTGTGCATCATCTTTAGAAGAGGCTTCCTTCTGGGATGACAGCAATGCAGACCAATTTGATGCAGTGTGAGGCGTATGGTCTGAGCACTGACAGGCTGACCCCCCACCCCTTCAACCTCTGCAGCAATGCTGGCAGCACTCATACATCTATTTCCCAAACACAACCTCTGGATATGACTCTGAGCATGTGCACTCAACGTCTTTGGTTGACCATGGCGAGGCCTGTTCTGAGTGGAACCTGTCCTGTTAAACCGCTGTATGGTCTTGGCCACCATGCTGCACTGGTGGTGTACTGACTTCTGTGAGATACTGTATATATATATATATATATATATATATATATATATATATATATATATATATATATATATATATATATATATATATATATATATATATATATATATACAAAAACAAAACACAGTTAAGGCAAGGCAAGTCAATTTTATTTGTATAGCACATTTCATACACAATGGTAATTCAAAGTGCTTTCCATAAAGAAGAAGAATAAAAATAGAACATAAGGAATAGACATAACAGTAAAAACAAAGAATATTGCTATCTGGATGGATGAGATAGCAAAATTCTTTAAAAAAAAAAAGTTAATGTGTGTGTGTGTACCGTTCAAAAGTTTGGGGTTGGTAAGAATTTTTTTTTTGTGTGTGTGTGTGTGTTTTTGAAAGAAGTCTGTACTTGCTCTATTAGTTTTGCTTCTCTCTCCAGTATCCCCTTCAAATGAGCCTATAATAGTTCAAAAAGAAACCATATGAGGTGCTCAGTCTCATTTGCTTGGGTACAGATGAATGTTAGTCTGCGGAAAGACGAACAGCCTTAGAAGTTAGTAAGAGAGTTAATAATGCAGAAAAAAAGAAACTGTCTCTGTCTCAACAACAAACAACAGCAGTATTGTATGTAATGAGTGCTCTGGGGAAAACCCCGCCCACCAGTTTCTGTGCACTGATTGGTTGACGCGTGGTGCAGACACTTTTAAGGGAGGTCATGTAGACAGAGTAATGTCAGAACTTTAGTTTGAAATATAGTAATACCACAGTGCAATACTTTAGTAATGAGTGAACCATCCCTACTTTATTTTTTTTTCTGAACTCAGTAAGGTTTTTCCTGGAAAAAAAAAATTCTGACACATAGGGAGATGCACACAACTATTTGGCTAATTATATAATATTTGTGTGTAAAATGTCTTAACTTTTGGCTGTCCTAAAAGTCAAGACAGGGTTAATATCATTAAATGATATATTGATGAATAAATATCATCAACTTAAAATAAAACTATAAAAACAATTATTAAAAAAATAAACATATATATATATATATATATATATATATATATATATATATATATATATATATATATATATATATATATATATATATATATATTTTTTTTTTTTTTTTTTTGCAATGTCAATTTTGTCCAATATCATACAACCATATTAACAGTTATATACAGTAAGGATGCAATAAATTAATTAAACGTGACATTAACTCTTTCCCTGCCAGCTTTCATGACCCATAGAATATATTGTTGTATGAATATCTGAACATGCATTACATCAAAAGAAAGAACAGAGTCTCTGCTTTTAAACGAACAACCTGTTCAACAACCTGAACAACCTGCTAGAAACCTATTCTAGCTTCATGCATTCTTTATCAACAAAAGTTTCATATAAGTAATTTTCATAAAAAAGCAACCCCCCCCTCCACACACACACACACCATATAGCAATGAAAACACGGAAAGCCAAAAAATTCCATCAACGGTGGGGAAAGAGTTAAAGACATTTATAATATTACAAAAGATTTCTGTCAAATAAATGCTGTTCTTTTGAGCTTTCTGTTCATCAAAGAGTCCTGAAAAAAAAAAAAAAAAATTAGTTTCCACAAAAATATTAACAAAAACTGTGTTCAACATTGATAATAATAAGAAATGTTTCTTAAGCAGAAAATCATGACAAATTTATTATATATCTTAAATTGCAATTACAAAATCACACACACCTGTTTGTTTTTGTGAATTGTGGGGACTTTCTATAGGCCGCAATGCATTTTATACTGTACAAACCGTACTTTCTATCCCCCTACCCTACCCCTAACCCTAAACCTAACCATCACGGGAAACTGTGCACACCTTTATTTTCTCACAAAAACATCATTTAGTATTTTTATTAATTAATTTACATTGTGGGGACCGGTGGCTGGTCCCCACAATGTAATATAAACAAACTCACACACACACACACACACACACACACACATACCTACTTAACTACAATGTGAGGACGTATGACTGGATACCCTACCTTTAGGGACTACCCTTTCTGAAGGGTCTAGAGACTAAAGAAAGACATCACTGCGCTTCTGGAGAAGCCCTTATTACAGATATCACTTGATTTTATCAATAAAACACTTCCTTAAAGACCTGACACTTTACCTTCACATTGGGGACAGTATTTTATATGTCCAATTTGGGGACATACACAAACTCTGATCTAGTCATCCTTTGAGGACTGTGGAGATACACAGACTCTGGTTAAGGTACACTTTCAGGACTTTGTTGTAACTTGTAATTTTGTAAGTTATTTATCCTAAGAAGACACAGAAGTGTAATATTACAATTCAAAGTTTCAATACTGGGTACTGGAATCAAGCTAGAGCAGAGAAACTAGTGTGAGAGACTAAACTGGGCTTTTTAACTTCTTCAAGAGCACTGAAAATGGGTAGCATACATTTTCATTTGATTTGCAGCTTGAGATCGAGTGCCTTTGGATTGCTCAGTTGGGAAATGACAATTAACATTCAGAAATATTATTGATTCGACTGTATTGACTATCAGAGAACAAAAGATGAACTGAATTAAGCTGAATAATGACATTATTGTCTTCTGCAGAACTGTTTTACAACTCAAATATAAGTCATGTCAATTGTTACAATTTGCAACAGTTATTTTAAGGTGTTTTGAAGTTAACTGTATAGTATAACACACTTTAGAAATAAAGTTGTCTTGACTTCAAGGCAGAGAACACTTCCCTGACCACTGCCTGCATCCCTCTAGTTTATTTAGTATTGACTGCAAATAATCATTACCCCAAAAACATCTTAAGATGTTTTCCTCACCAGAGTCATCTCTGGCTACTCACTGGGGCCTTAAGACATTAGGCATGTTTTCTGCAAAATGTAATAATAGTCAAAAAACTATATGAATAAAAATAGTGATACACACACTCCGATAAAATGACTCTTTGGGGACTCTAGTCATACACACACTCCGATAAAATGACTCTTTGAGGACTCTAGTCATACACACACTCCGATAAAATGACTCTTTGGGGACTCTAGTCATACACACACTCCGATAAAATGACTCTTTGAGGACTCTAGTCATACACACACTCCGATAAAATGACTCTTTGAGGACTCTAGTCATACACACACTCCGATAAAATGACTCTTTGAGGACTCTAGTCATACACACACTCCGATAAAATGACTCTTTGGGGACTCTAGTGATACACACACTCCGATAAAATGACTCTTTGGGGACTCTAGTCATACACACACTATGATAAAATGACTCTTTGGGGACTCTAGTGATACACACACTCCGATAAAATGACTCTTTGGGGACTCTAGTGATACACACAATCCGATAAAATGACTCTTTGGGGACTCTAGTGATACACACACTCCGATAAAATGACTCTTTGGGGACTCTAGTGATACACACAATCCGATAAAATGACTCTTTGGGGACTCTAGTGATACACACAATCCCATAAAATGACTCTTTGGGGACTCTAGTGATACACACAATCCCATAAAATGACTCTTTGGGGACTCTAGTGATACACACAATCCGATAAAATGACTCTTTGGGGACTCTAGTGATACACACAATCCGATAAAATGACTCTTTGGGGACTCTAGTGATACACACAATCCCATAAAATGACTCTTTGGGGACTCTAGTGATACACACACTCCGATAAAATGACTCTTTGGGGACTCTAGTGATACACACACTCCGATAAAATGACTCTTTGGGGACTCTAGTCATACACACACTCCGATAAAATGACTCTTTGGGGACTCTAGTGATACACACACTCCGATAAAATGACTCTTTGGGGACTCTAGTGATACACACAATCCCATAAAATGACTCTTTGGGGACTCTAGTGATACACACAGTCCGATAAAATGACTCTTTGGGGACTCTAGTGATACACACACTCCGATAAAATGACTCTTTGGGGACTCTAGTGAGACAAACTGATTAAATGAGTCTTTAATATTAACAATATCAACACATTGTGGAGAATAACAGAAATTCAAAAAGATTAGAAAAAAAAACAATTTACAAAGGACAACGATGCAAATGCAAAACTGGCACTAACTTGGAGGCTTCCGTACTTCCTCCATTCATCAGTCTTTAAATTCTCTCTAACTTCCTCCTTTACCTTCACCCTCCTCCTTCCCTTTACATTCACTCGCTCTTTTCATCCCCTTTACATTCGCTCCTCCCTCTTTTCATCCCCTTTACATTCGCTCCTCCCTCTTTTCCACAACCTTTACATTCACTCCCTCTTTTCATCCCCTTTACATTCGCTCCTCCCTCTTTTCATCCCCTTTACATTCGCTCCTCCCTCTTTTCCACAACCTTTACATTCACTCCCTCTTTTCATCCCCTTTACATTCGCTCCTCCCTCTTTTCACAACCTTTACATTCACTCCTCCCTCTTTTCCACAACCTTTACATTCGCTCCTCCCTCTTTTCATCCCCTTTACATTCGCTCCTCCCTCTTTTCATCCCCTTTACATTCGCTCCTCCCTCTTTTCCACAACCTTTACATTCGCTCCTCCTTCTTTTCACAACCTTTACATTCACTCCTCCCTCTTTTCATCCCCTTTACATTCGCTCCTCCCTCTTTTCACAACCTTTACATTCGCTCCTCCCTCTTTTCACAACCTTTACATTCACTCCTCCCTCTTTTCATCCCCTTTACATTCGCTCCTCCCTCTTTTCACCTTTTCATTCGCTCCTCCCTCTTTTCACCTTTACATTCGCTCCTCCCCCTTATCCCCTTTACCTCAACAATGAAAACGGAACATTGAAAATAGGGCTGGGCGATATATCGTATGCGATTGTCACGTGCATTTCGTCAGTAAAGCCGGTTCCCTGATTACCACTAAATCGCCATCACCTGCTTTCAAATGGAGCGCCATTTAATAGACAGAGCCGTAGATCACTGACAAGCTACGCAATATCGCCTTCATTATCGAAGGCGATTCATCTGCAATAATGAACGCGATATTGCGTAGCTTGTCAGTGATCTACGGCTCTGCCTATTAAATGCCGCTCCATTTGAAAGCAGGTGATGGCGATTTAGTGGTAATCAGGGAACCGGCTTTACTGACGAAATGCGCGTGACAATCGCATACGATATATCGCCCAGCCCTAATTGAAAATGAACTATTCTTTCTTCATTAGCGTTCTTATACTCTGTCTTTCTTGATGTAAAATATATTTATAAGAGCTAATATGGGATTATTTTACTTGGGATAAATGGTACAGATTAAAGAAAAGTATTTTTGATTAGTTTATGCAACATCGCAGTACAGTCTTCTGCTAACAACTTTAATGTACAGCATTTTCAATGAGCTGGTCACTAGTTGAGCCACTCTCTTCACACAAATAATACTTTTAACACTTTCCACATCATATTATATTTTTACAGTATTATTATATTTTTATATATATATATATATATATATATATATATATATATATATATATATATATATATAAATAATAATAAAAATTTTTTTTTTTTTTTTTTTTTTTTACAGTAAAGAAGTTATAAAAGGCACTGAAGTGTTTTTGTGTTTGTGCCTCCTCACAAACCACCCTTTCTTTTAAGAGTCGTGATCCTGTTCCGCACATAATTTTTCACACCAGTCCATGTTCGCTGCTTCAAACCTTCTGGCTCTGCGTGAATGCATCTTTCACAGTCTTGCTTACCAGGAAATTTGCATGTCTTGATGAACTCCATCATGTGTCTCTCTACTGCTTTTACCTCATTGTCCTCCCATTTCTTTTTTGGAGCATTTGAAGAACCTATGGAATAATTAAAAATGTAATTCTCATAACAACTAAATCAGTGAGTATGACCAAATCATACATATGTCCTAATGTGTAGATTTTTCTGAATTTTGAAAAGCCTTTGGATGGCTATTGCTGCTTGGAGCTAATTTATGGTTATTTGATGATTATTGTGTGTGTAGTTTAGAGATTTTTCTTACCTTGATCCTCTTGTGAAACAGATTGATCAGATTGAACAGGTGGATCAGTCTCTGCTGGTGCTGTTGTCTGAGATACGTCACTGTAATCCTCCTCATCACTTGACATGGAATCACCTTGAGCCTCAAGTTGCTCTAAACAATTGATAAAAAAAATCAACAGTTTATTGATTATACTTAGCATCTGTAACATATGATAATGTACAGTTTTTGCAAATATATACAGCACAGACACACACAGACCATTCAAGTATACTCATACCATTTGGGTCAATTTCAATGTTGTCAAGTTTCTTTCCTTTGAAGTCAGACAGTGTTCCTTTCTCCATGGCCATTAGGACTTTACTCATTTTTGCCAACTGCAGTGTCCCCTCTGGTAACCGGTAATACGGTGACGGTGATGAGGTCATCACAGAGGTGGACACAGCACAGGGTGGTGATGAAGAGGATGCATCAGTTGTGGACGTGACTAAGGATGACTGTAACAGTTTGAAAATATAATTTGAATAAAAACAAGGTCTACAAGCAAAAGAACTAAGGAAACTATTAATTAATATTAAAATAATTAGCTGTTAATGGACTGAGGTGTTGATCACAGAGTATTGTGATGATGTTGACATATTACTCACCAAACAATCTTTTTGTGATAGCTGTTTAGCAATCGTATTGCATTCATTTTCAATTTCTGCCCTGTTAAAACATTCATAGCAATCTTCATGATGTCTTGATTGAAACCGCTTCTGTGGATATATAAAGAAGTATTTAGCATAAAGGGTTAGTTCACCCAAAAATGAAAATATTGTCAATAATTACTCACCCTCATGTCGTTCCACACCTGTAAGACCTTTGTTCATCTTCAGAACACAAATTAAGATATTTTAGATTAAATCCGATGGCTCAGTGAGGCCTCTATTCAAAGCAATAACATTTCCTCTTTCAAGATCCATTAATGTACTAAAAAACATATTTATATCAGTTCATGTGAGTTCAGTAGTTCTACTTTAATATTATAAAGCAACGAGAATACTTTTTGTGCGCCAAACAAACAAAATAACGACTTCGACAATATAGTGATGGGCCGATTTCAAAACACTGCTTCGGAGCTTCACAAATCAAATCAGTGACTCGGCTCTCCTATCAAACGGCTAAACTGTTGAAATCATATGACTTTGGCGCTCCGAGTCACTGATTCAATAGGTTGTTTGCAATCACGTGGTTCTGGTGAAGCGCAAAATTCCGGTGGAGGGCAAGCAGTGAAAATTAGAATGGAAAAGATGGAGAAAAGTCCTTTCTGTGCTGGTTTAGAAAGGTTTAAACAGAAAATCACAACATATGTTGGCGATCCTTGTGTTATGAAGAGGAGAGACTTTTCCACTGAATTGAAAGACTTGATTGCCATCGAGGAGGCAGATATAGAGAATGTGAAGCTGCCGTCACGCCGCGTTCAGTTCTAGTCTGGTTTGTTTATATCGCGCTGCCTTTCTGCTAGTGAAGTCAAGTGCAGTATTTTAATTTTTGATTGTGAAAAATGTCGCCATTGTTGGTCATTTATGCTGAATCGAGAATTGTAATAGGAACTCACAGTATCGTTCGGGGAAAAAAAAATGGACGGTAATACAATTTTCACCTTGGTTGAGAAGGTGAGGAAAGACGACTTTTAGCAAATGTAATAATGTCACTAAATAAACCCACTGCCTTTCACTTAAAAAAAAACAAAAAAAACAAACATACTTTTGAGTTTTGTATTTGGTTTTTGTGCAATAATTAATTAACATTATGTTTGCGAGTATGATCACTCGCTTGTGAATGATTGTAACTTGCACACAGCCACTTCAAAACTGTTCACAAGCTTCTATGGGTTTGATTTTGGTCATTTGTTGAAATAAATACAAAAATACAGCGTGTCGGTGTCCATCCCTGATCGTGACCCTCCGATTCTCCTTATGGGGAAAGTGAATATTTACAAAAATAACATTAAAACTAGTTACATTTACACGCTTCCAACAAAGAAATGCATCATCTTCTGTCAGCTTGTTAAATATTTATTTTATTTGGACATTTTCTACCATACGACGGCTGAAAGCAGCAGCGCGTGACACTATTCTCGTGGTAACCAGATCAACATTGTAAACAATTCTACAAAACTGAAGGGAAAACACCCAATTATAATTAAATAGGATAAAATATCTTCTCCTCCCTGCAAACGATACCATGTAGAATGTTAATATTTAACCGAGTCAAAAACAAAAGGTAAGTATCCATATTAATTTCAGTATCAGCAGATGCAAAACGCTATAAAAAGGCGACAACTTTTAACGTTAAAAAATGAAAAGTTATAAAAAACGGTATAAGTTATGTAAACGATATAAACACCTTCTGGGTTCTCGATTTTAACGATTTGAGCAACTATAAACAATGCAAAACCTTTTGAGTTTTTGATAGGATTCCTATATAGAAACATCACTCCCTGCCCTCCAGACTCATTCGCGCTGCTGCTGTGACGTCATGTGCAAACAACCCATTCATAAAGCTCCAAAGCAGTGTTTTGAAATCGGCCCATCACTATATTGTTGAAAAGTCGTTATTTTGTTTTTTTGGTGCACAAAAATATTCTCGTCACTTTATAATATTAGGGTTGAATCACTGTACTCACATGAACTGATTTAAATTTGTTTTTAGTACCTTTATGGTTCTTGAGAGAGGAAATGTCATTGCTTTGAATAGAGGCCTCACTGAGCCATCAGATTTAATTAAAAAGATCTTAATTTGTGTTCTGAAGATGAATGAAGGTCTTACAGGTGTGGAACGGCATGAGGGTGAGTAATTAATGACATTATTTGAACTAACCTTTTAAACAAACATAAAATGTACATTAACAATATTGAAAATAAAATTGTGACAATAACTAGGTAACTAGCAGAGGTGGGTAGTAAGGCGCTACATTTACATTCCATAACTTTTGGTGCTTGAGCGGTTAATAAACAGAACTGCATGTGTCTAAAGAACACTGTAGCTGGAGCTACTTCTCTCTGTTTATGTCTATGACGAGTCACACAGATACTGTGCTTCTCCGCAGTGGTTCCTTCCAGACCGGGAAGGAACCAATTTAACTTTTTACAATTCTGACAGAATATTATTTTGTACCATTTGGAGCGTTTACACAAAGTGTGCTGGATGAAGTGGACACGCACCTACAATCAACTAAAAACAAACCTTCTAATGCATCCTACGGTCTGCCAGCGATAAAGATCTTTTCTAGTTGAACACCTGTGCACCAGCTGTTAGTAGTTGCCTGTGTTGAATAGGGTGTTCAGTATTTTGGGGGCGGAGCAATGAAGGGAGGGGTGTGGTTGTTTGGGTGTCGATTTCAAATATCAACAGTTTTTCCCAGAAATCATCTAATAGTTGCTGCATTATGAGATAGTTACCGTTTTTCTTGATGTTCTTGCTTTGCCTGACTGCTTATGTGGACCACTGCTGTTCACCTCGTCCAATCCAGGTGAAGAAACAGGAGCAGCACAATGAGGCTGGATGCCAGAAAAGGAACCAGTGAATATAAAAATCAGAAATGTTTGTATAGAACAGAAAAACTAGTAATTACTCTAGCTGTCCTACAGTAACTTTATCTATCACTCCTTTCCTTCTGTTAACACCCAGACACACTACTCACAAAAGAGTCAATAATATAGAATAACGATACAGATGTTTTAAAGTGGACTTACCGATCTCTGCGGACCCAAACTGATGGATGGCTTTTTATCAGAGGATTCAGTTGATGCTTGATTCAAAGGCTTGAGAAATATGAGACCACAATCACATGGTAACTAATCAGATAGTAAAAGATTATCCTGAATTACTGATCAATCTTTCTATCATTTTCTTGATAGTACCTTGACTCGCCATGGCCAGTCTGAGTCTCCGTGATTGAAAGTGATTTCTTCCCCTGGTAGAATGTCTCGCACAGCAAAGAGACACAGGTGAGGTTTCCTGCTCACTTCAAGGGTTCTCATTTTGCAAGTAGGATTTCTGTGTTCGTCATTTACAAGTCTTCCCAAGGAACCGTCTTCTTTAGATGCATCTATGCTATAAAGACATAAAATTATTACTCAATACTTGTAATCTTATATATGCTAGACATGTAGAGTTATTTTTAAGTGGAAACCCACCGCTCTGCATAAGTTGTATGTCTCGTTTTTAATCTACCCGATTCAGACCATCAGCTGATCATCAGGACACAGCTCTATGAACTCAACCGAGTGTGTCAGGTTAAGGAGACAAACAGAATCTGCAGAGAGGAGGGTCTGAGAACCACGGATCTATCGGACAGTGTATGGCAACATCCTCTCAGCAGACAAATGCATCTAACATTCACCATTTTGTTCTCTTTTGGGAATACGGTTAAAAACGAATATTGATGACTCAAAGAAACTGCACTCAGCACCCTTCAAGTCAGTTCATGGTTGATTTTAAGTATTAAGGGTGTGTTCACACTTGGTATGTTTGTTTAGATTAAAACGAACCCTGGTGCCATTGCTCTTTTATGGCACTTTCTCACTGTGCGGTACGACTCAACTCGGCTCGGTTTGTTCTTCCACTGCAGTTAGTACCGCTTCAAAGTGATTGGGATTATAGTCTGATCATTACAGTTGTGCTGCCACCTCGTCTACTGACCACGATAGAGGCATTTCTTTTTTCAAGTTGCATGTGATGGTCATTTAAAACAAGTCAATTAAAAAACACGAGACAGCAAACCCGCTAGAATTAAATCTTGCAGGTTTGCGATACAATATAGTGCCTCTACTACATCAATCCAACAGGTCTGTACTCACCACCAATTTCTGCCACACCACTGAAACTCAAACAGGAACGCGTTCTCGGCCTCAGTGTAGTGTTCAGCTCGGTCAAGACTCTCTTCTGAACTCAGAAGTTCACCTCTGTATTCAAGAGCAAAATCACCTCTGAAAAAAGCTCTAGTGGTGAAAACTCCACGCCCTGAAGAGGAGAAATGCATTAGATTCAGCAGTTTATTAAAAGTCAACTATCATTTTGATCATTACTTAAAGTTCTCTGCCATATGATGTACATTATATGTAAAAGGGAAATTACTGAATGAAAATAGTCAATAGCCAGGCAAATTTCTAAGTATGCTGTGCTTTTTATACATTACATTATACTTTAAAGTCTTAAAATTATATAGTTAAAATTTTTATACTCTTTCATACATAAGCAATATTATCTTGGCTTTATATAGTTTAGAATAGAGTGCTGCAGCGATGACGTATTTTTGCAGGTGATCCGGTAGTTCACACACCCCTGGTTCCCTCAACTAAAACCCTATATGTTGTTTTAACTGGCTTTTGTATTGCTGCAGAAACTAAGCTTAAGTTTGCCTATTAATACACCACAGTTGCAAAACTTCATCGTCCTCATGATTAAGCTTCAAGAAATCATCTAGAACATGTTTTTGTTATATTATTTTTAAAAGAAAATTCTGTGTTTAACATGCATCGCTTCTGGATAGTTTGTCTTTGTGGTGTATGGATGTTTATGGATGGTTTTTGGCTTTAGATAAAGAGTTTTTTTGTTGTTGTTGATAAATGTGCCTCCAGGAACTATAAAACTTTAAAAATCCATCTCCCTGTGTAATAAGTATAATGTTTTGCATTCTTATAATGTATGTTTGAATGGTTGTGTACAGTGTACATCCCTAAATCTACCTCTAAACACAACGAGGCTGTGAAAGTGACTAGTGAGTAGATGACTTTATCTGTTCAGGTGACGATTTTTAATGTCCCAGACAAACCTCTGTCTCCCATTTAGACACTTGTTAGCAACTGCCTTTAAAGTAAAAGCTTTTTTTTTTTTTTTTTTAAATCACAAGAGGGTATTACTGATGTATATTGTGTCTTAGAAAAAAAAAAGTGAAAAAGCAGCCCTTACTTCAGGAATTTAACCAAAACCCAATAATAAAAAAAAAAAATTAAAAAAAACATTGATCATGTACATGATCATGCACAACGATATACTGATAGCTGCAAAAAATAATCACCTTATTGAAGGTCTAACGGGTATGGAACGGCATGAGGGTGAGTAATAAATGACATTATTTGAACTAACCCTATTATAAAAATGATCCATTGTCCTGGTTTACATACAAACCAATAACCACCTAAAAGTTCAGTTCACCCAAAAATGAAATTCTGTCATTAATTACTCTCCCTCATGTCGTTTCACACCCGTAAGACCTTCATTCATCTTCAGAACACAAATTAAGATATTTTTGATCAAATTCAATGGCTCAGTGAGGCCTGCATTGAGAGCAAAATCATTTCCTTTTTCAGTGTTCAGAAAGCTACTAAAGACATATTTAAAACAGATCATGTGACTACAGCAGTTCAATACTTTTTGTGTGCCCAAAATCACCCATCACTAGATATTATTGAATAAAGTGGTTATTTTGTTTTTCTGTGCACAAAAAAATATTCTCATCACTTCATAACATTAAGGTTGAACCACTGTAGTCACATGACTGTTTTAAATATGTCTTTAGTAGCTTTAGAGGTCTAACCGAGCCATCAGATTTTATCAAAAATATCTTAATTTGTGTTCTGAAGATGAATGAAGGTCTTACAGGTGTGGAACAACATGAGGGTGAGTAATTAATGACAGAAACTTCAATTTTGAGTGAACTAACCCTTTAAACTACAAGACTTTATTTGTAAAGCAGGTTATTCTGCATTAATGACATCAAGACCAAACCATTCGTGTATCTGGTTAGTCATAAATACTTGCCTTTATATTTGCTGATGAACTGCTCTTGAAGCCCAGGCTTATCAGCTCTACGGGTCATGTGATCCTCTGCATCCTGCAGAGGTGTTTTACGCCTTTTGCTTTTCAGCATTATTTCTGGAAAAAAAGAAATAAAAAGAAATATAAGGTGAATGGATTAAATAAGCATTTTAAAAATCTTTTTGATCTTACTGGAATTGTTCACCCAAAAATGTACATAATTATTGTACTAATCCTGTACTAAAATTGTACAAACCTGTGTTGTGTTTTTCTGTGGAACACTAAAGTTTATTTTTAAATGTAATACAGAGCCCTATGCAATGACAGCACATGTGACCAGTCTGAAACAGGCATTTAGATTAAAAACAGCAATATCATTGATGCCAAAAACCATTGTGACCAGATGATTGATGTCAATCCATATTCATATTAATTTAAAAGCTACAGATTTTCAGTCAGTAACCTGATAGATTCATATGGACTATTTTGTCTGCTTTGGAGCTTGACACCCAGAATAAAAAATACAATAAAGTGTCTATGTACTGTCATTGTGCAAAAAAGCTCTGTGAAGATAAATAAAAAAACATGGATACTTTTGTGTTCCACTAAAAAAAAAAAAAGTGTAAATAATGTATTACATAAAATTAAAAATGACATCAAATAATAAAAAATGAAAATTAATTATTTCAAATTACAATACATACTGTTGACATTTTACAAAAAATGAGAAAACAGGCTACCACTGATTAAATTGTAGAATCTAAAGAGATATTATATGAAATATAACAAAATTATATTTGCTGATCAATGCCTACAAATAAGCAATAAACTGTTTTTTTCCTTATTGCAAAAAAAAATCAAATGAGAATCAAACTCAAATACAATCGAGAAATAAAACATTAACAGAAAATAATTTAACCACTAAAGTAAACATACATCTTACTAACTTTCATATTTCAGTGTATTTTAGTTATCATGCATTTTCGGGACAACACTTGATCTCACCTCTCCAGCGTCCATTGATGGGGGTTGTCGTCTTTTTCGCGTCAAGCAATGCCATGTGATTGCATTTCCCGGGAAAACACATCCACAGCTGACGTGCGTGCATGACGTAGTTACGTATTTGGATTTCACGTTGAAATTGTGACTACATTTATTTGACCTAATAAATATTTTGGCAAACACCTAGATCTTTGTTTGATTTATTCACAGTACTGGTTCTTCAAACTTAAATAAAAAAATAAAAAATAAAATAAAAACGGAGGCGTACGTCTTTCTAATGGACAGAGCACATGATCACTTTTAAACGATCTCTTTGGAACACATATCTTAATTTTTACTAATTCTGTTTAATCAAATGTTTGAGTTAAAATCAGGGAGATTTGTGGATTATTTCGAGGCTCTAAAATAAACTTTAACGTGCACTTTATTAACAGCATTTTCTTTCAATTTTTTTTTTTTAATTTATGGTATTTTATATTAAATATAAAGGAAGGAAAAGCTGCTAGATCTTGTAAAAGTGCTTTAAAAACGCATATCCACGACAGATTATTCCATCATTTGAGCAGCACTCGTGATCTCTCCTCAGAGCTCATCTCACTCTGCACTCAAGCTGCTGCGCTGCTGCTGTGGGGGATGGGCGGGAGGCGCGCGCGCGATCAGAAGCCGGTGGGGGAAGGGCGGCGAGTCACTCAGTGTCAGACTGTCTGCAGCTCTCAGCTAGGGCTAGGGTTAGGGTTAGGGTTAGTGTTAGGGGAGCAGGGGTTTCACATCCAGTGCCTTTTAAAATCAAAGTATGAACAAAATAAATCTGTAAACAAACATGTAAACGTCCCAGCTTGAGTCATGATTCTTTTAAACACTTTTTATACTAAACACTGTAACTGCTCTCTCTCTAAATATAAAACAATGTTTGCTGTAACTGCTCTCCTATTATATATTCTCATTCATATGCATCCTTAAGATGTAAACCAGTATGTGCATTTCTTAAAACAGTTCATACAAATAACAGCACACAATGGATTACATGCAATAGCTTGTAACCAGCTCATAATCCTTATATCAGTGTCATCAAAATGACAAGTCCTTGTATCATTGTTCACAAAGACACTCTGACAGTATTTTCAGAAGTAATATGGATACGATTTTGATGTCAGTGATTGAAAATACACAAGACTGCACTTTATCTGTATGGCGTACATTTCAACAGTATGAACACGTCTCTCTAGACTGGATGAGACAGGATTCAGATATACTTTCTGGTGGTCTGTCAAAAAATTACAGTAGCTACAATGTCATGTGATATAATGACAGCCAGTGGCACAGATCCTCACCAAACCATCCATTCCAGCGTGATGAATATGATCCTCAACTGGATGGAACTGGAATAAATACTTTGACTGTTGCGATCATCCCAATCGGACTTATGATAGCTGCCTGAATTATGCTCTGTTCACTGTTGGACAGAGGAGAACTGATAACAAAGAAATGTTTCAAGGGTACCCCAAACAAGTGACGAACCTGGCTGGAACATGCTTGTTCAATGAACACTTGTCAGTGGTGTTGTCGATTACCTGAAAGTTTTCATCATCATTGTATGTGTGTTGTCTGCAGCAAGTTTCTGTATTTGGGTGAATATTTGCAGCAAGTGTGTTGTCAAACTGATCAAGATGTTTTGTTCATTTTTTCTGTTTGCATGTGTTTTCTTCAGTTGTGCGCGGTGATCTCTCTCAGCCACCGTAATATTTACTGTATAATGTAAAATGCAAGTAGACTGCAGTAACATAGCATTACATCAGTCTACAGTTTATGTAGTGAACAGTACATAGTGAACATTATCTGATTTCACACCTGTTCTGTCTACAAACACATCTCCCATCATTCGGCTCTTTTGACCCGTCTCGGCCTTAAGGTCATGACTGAGAGCATGATCTACAACAGTGGCTCTTATTTCCATCAGAAACATCTCAGTCTTGGCCTCTTCTTCCTCTTCCTCTGTTCTCCTCCGTACCCTTCCACCACACATCCTTACTCCTTCTTCTGTCTGTTGACTCTGTTTGTGTCCTTGTTGTTCATTCATGTTCAGAGTGTGTAACATTGTGTTGTGCTCTGTCTGTGCCTCCCAAATGAGATGGCATCTGAGATATTTTAGAGAACTGTTGAACATTGCTTGAATTACATTCCCCTTCATTATTGAAATTCAAAATTCATCCCTGAAATTTAATAATTCAGGACAAAAAAAGTCTAAAAGAAATGTATAGAAAATATGCTTGACAGTTTATGACTAGTTCAACCATTTTGCATTTAATGGCTTATGAAAATAAAAACTATTCGACACCTAGTATATTTTGATGAACATGACATAAGCAAGTGATAATGTAGGAAACATCTGACACTTGTACATCAAATGCATGAATGTACCAAAGCATTTGCAATTTGTTCAGGAGAATGAGAAACTGCATTTATGATGTGAACAAGAGACTATAATGTGGATGTTGAACAAGTAAGAATTTTAGTTGTGATTGGAGAAATGCACCAAAGTGAGAGAAACTGTTATATATAATATAATATAAAATATAAAATTATGATATTATATATAATATTAATTATTATAAATATCAAATATAAATATAAATTATTATATTATATATAAAATATAAAGAGAATGTTTGCTGTAACTGCTCCTATCTATATAATATTATATTTTTTTCACATATCTTTATTTATTATGTGAACAAGAGACTATAATGTGGATGTTGAACAAGTAAGAATTTTAGTTAACTGTTAACTGCTCCTATCTATATAATATTATAATATATTTTTTTCACATATCTTCATTTATGATGTGAACAAGAGACTATAATGTGGATGTTGAACAAGTAAGAATTTTAGTTGTGATTGGAGAAATGCACCAAAGTGAGAGAAACTGTTATATATAATATAATATAAAATATAAAATTATTATATTATATATAATATTAATTATTATAAATATCATATATAAATATAAATTATTATATTATATATAAAATATAAAGAGAATGTTTGCTGTAACTGCTCCTATCTATATAATATTATAATATATTTTTTTCACATATCTTTATTATTTATTTTTTATGTTACTATTTGTGTACTGTACTTGTCTCTTGTCTCTGATACTAATGGAGGAACAGCAGAACGCAAAGTAGGAGAAAACACTTAAAGCAAATAAAATCACTCATAAAAGCAAGCGATTTTGAAGGTTTTCAAATCTTTTTGTTGCTTGTGTATTTTATTAAATAAACTCATATGTATAAATCATCATACTTGACGGATTAAAACAGTTGTCCCTCCGCTTTTGGGAGGAAATATGTATGTTTCATATTCACATGACGTAATGTCTGTCATCCCCGCGTCAAACTCGTTCGTACATTAATAAACTGTAGTTACAGTACGCGGATATAGTCTCCGTTAGGCGGGGGCGGGGCAGCGCGATCTTTACACACACATTGATGCGAGAGCAAAACTCCGAGGATTAAAAGTTAATAATACATGCCAATATAAAGCATGAGAGCTCCTGCAAATGAGTCTATTTTTATTTAAACACAAATTATTGTGAATATTTCTCAAATTAAATGTGGATTATATGTCAATTCATTCATATTCATGATAGTTTTTGCCTCCGCCATCTTTATTGGTGACGTGTTGGTCTCTGATTGGTCAGATCACCAGTCCCGCGCTCGTAGTATCTTCCTGCGCTCTGATTGGTCAGAATCCCAAAAGTGTGTATCTTTCCGGAAGTGCAGTTCTCCTAGAGGGCGCTGTGTTATACACACTTTAGTGGGGGGGCATACACACTTTAAGTACACAAATCACATAAAAGTGAATTTTTGGGACAAATGAGATTTTAAGCCAGGAAACCATTTTAGAGCATGCTGAATGCCACTATATGGTCAAACAAATGAGGACATACAAAATGTCCCAAGTTTTTTTGGTGGTCCCCAGTTTACTGGTGTGTATCCTGGTGAATGTACCCAAAAGTGACATAAGTAGGTACACACACACACACACACACACACACACACACACACGTTTGTTTTTGTGAATTGTGGGGACTTTCCATAGACTTCAATGCATTTTACACTGAACAAACTGTACATTCTATCCCCCTACCCTGCCCCTACCCCTAAACCTAACCCTCACAGGAAACTGTGCAAACTTTTACTTTTTCACAAAAACTCATTCTATATGATTTATAAACCCATTTACATTGTGGGGACCGCTGGCTGGTCCCCACAATGTAGGTGAACTCAGGTTTATATTACATCATGGGGACATTTGGTCCCCACAATGTAATATAAACAAAAGCACACACACACACACACACACACACACACACACACACACACACACACACACACACACACACACACACACACACACACACACACACACACACACACACACACACACACACATGTTTGTTTTTGTGAATTGTGGGGACTTTCCATAGACTTCAATGCATTTTACACTGAACAAACTGTACATTCTATCCCCCTACCCTGCCCCTACCCCTAAACCTAACCCTCACAGGAAACTGTGCAAACTTTTACTTTTTCACAAAAACTCATTCTATATGATTTATAAACCCATTTACATTGTGGGGACCGCTGGCTGGTCCCCACGATGTAGGTGAACTCAGGTTTATATTACATCATGGGGACATTTGGTCCCCACAATGTAATATAAACAAAAGCACACACACACACACACACACACACACACACACACACACACACACACACACACACACACACACACACACACACACACACACACACACACACACACACACACACACACACACACACACACACACACACACACACACACACACACACACACACAGTCTCGTATATAGGACAGTAAATTAATGAGATTCTGTCAGGGCTACAATAGGAACCTCTTCCACACCTTTTCTCTCCAACACACACAAAGACGTATTGATAGAGTCAGATCGACAAAAATCTTGTGTGTGTGATGTGAAATTGAAGTGTGTGCTCACTGGAGGAGCAGATAAGAGTTCTTCTGTCTGATTGGCTCAGTGCAGATATGGAGACCAAAGACTTCAGCCTGAGACATCCAGCTCTGATCCAGCTTCTCCAGCTTTGTTCTGTTAAAGGGGTAGTTCATTCAAAAATGAATGTTCTGTCATCATTTACTCACCCTCATGTCGTTCCAAACCTGTACGACTTTCTTTCTTCTGGGGAACAAAAGCAGATCTGAGACAGAATGTCCAGAGTGCTCTATTGTATGAAAGCATATGGTGACTGTCGAGCTCCAACAATGACAAAAAAAGCACCATTAACGCAACATAACAGCAGTCCTTATGACACGTGTTAAGAAGTCGGAAGTCATACAATAGCTTTGTAGT